>NW_026888187.1:0-9485 GCF_032173495.1 Musca vetustissima | reverse complement strand
CTGGGTTTTTATTATACTCCTCGAAGTCTTTCATCACCATAAGGAATTTTCCACCCACCAAAATCTTGTTGCTTGTTTCATTAGAATTAAATATTTTTTTGATTATAAAGTAATTATTTATTTACTACTTCCAAAAAATATCATAAAATTATTATATGTTCTCATCTCTCTTGTTCCTAGATTTTATCTTAATTTTCCATTAAATTATGGCATGGTCTTATTGTCCAGTTTAAACGATATCCAACATCAAACAGCTAAGTGTCTCATTACGGCCAAAGAAGGGATTTGTCATGGTCTGATTTTTCGGATTTATGGAATTAGCCGGAATACGTTCAACATTTTGGCAATAGTATCCACTGCAGGCTGTAGAATTGGTACCCTGAATACACATATCGATTTGAATGTTAACGGTCGACATCAGTTGGAAGGTATTGCTTTGGGCCGTAAAACTACAATCCAATGCCTTGTGGACTTGACCATTGGCTGCACAGTTGGCCGTTTCCATTTGACTATTAAATGCTTTGCGATTCTCAATTGTATAGACATTGGCATTTTCGATCTGTAAACAAATGAAGGAAAATATTAAATTATCTTCTGAATTTTGAAAATAATATATTTTTACTCACCACATTGGTAACACAAAGTGTGTAATTTGCCTGCGATGTCTTATTCACAATATTGTCACATTTCTTCAATTCATTATTTAGAGTTACATCATAATAATATTCCAAACTGTTGCGTGTAGTACGAGCATCCGTCACCAAAGTATTGTAATAACTTTTAGCCGATGCAGTGCAATTTTGCAGCGTCACTGTAACATTGTATTCCGTGGGCAAAGTGGTTTGATATTTGGCAACACAATTTTTACTATAATCGCTCAAAAATTCCAATGTACTCAAACGTTCGTTGGTCAGCTTCAGAGAATCAATCATGAAGTCCTTTTGAACATCGATGGTATTAAGACGCCCATTGTAAAGTTCTTCGAATGCTTGCAATTTGAAGTCATATTCTTTCACGTTGTTCTCATAATTGCGCTTATTGGCAGCAATGTAGTCATCAATGCGTATGGCTGTGATGTTATTTGTGGTATTCTTTAAAAAAAAATATTGAAATAATTTTTTTTATTTAAAATATTTAAATTATATAATATACACAGTTTATAGAATATCGATTTCATGTCTTTGGGGACCCTATCTAAAATCGTATGAGCAAAATGTTTGTAGAATATTTTGAAGTCAAAATATTTCGTCTTATAGTATTTATATAAATGAAATAAGGATGAAAAAGACGCACATGTATTCGCTGTAGAAGGAGGACAAATTTTACAAAAATATTCCTCGTTTGATTTGGGCTGCGCACTTTTTCGAAAATGACGATGGAGGTCTACGTATTCTGGTGTTGTTCAATATTACCATTAACACACTAGAAACATAAATATCACGCTGATCGCTAGGAAATATTTCATTAAATTCCGGATATGGTTCAGAATGATAGGATATGGTCAAGAATGATCTCTATAAATTTCGCACATGATATGATGCTAGTTTGCGGATAAAAGGGAACAAAAATTTGTTTTTGCTTGCTTTTCTAGTTTGAATCGACCATAAAACTGTTTTAAACCATTTACACAAAGTTGGATTCAAAAGGAATATCGATGTTTGGGTGCCACACCAATCAACAGAAAAAAAGGAAGGATCGAATTTCCATCTGCGAAGCATTAACCAAACGGAATGAGATAGACCCATTTCTTAAACGGATGGTAACTGGAGATGATAAATGGATCACATACGATAACTCTGAGCGAAAACGATCGTGGTCAAAGAGCGGTGAAGCACCTCAAACGGTGGCCAAACCAGGTCTAACCGCTATGAATGATCTGCTATGCAGTTGGTGGGACAGAAAGGGGATTATTTATTATGAGTTGGTTTCATATGGACAAACGCTAAATTCTGATCCCTACTGTCAACAACTGGACCGTTTGAAGATAGCAATTGACCAGAAACGCCAGAATTGGCCAATAGGTGAGGTGACGTGTTCCACCAGGACAGCGC
Organism: Musca vetustissima; assembly: GCF_032173495.1. NCBI lineage: Eukaryota > Metazoa > Arthropoda > Insecta > Diptera > Muscidae > Musca > Musca vetustissima. The sequence continues at coordinate 7,434 of NW_026888187.1, read as the reverse complement.
TAGGCCACATACATCTACAGCGACTCGCCAGAATCTTCGGGAGCTTGGTTGAGAAGTTTTAATGCATCTGCCACACAGTCTGGAATTGGCACCAAGCGATGGATATCTTTTTCCCCAACCTAATATATTTAGATACACAGACAATTAGAGTTCAGTGGTAGGGTGTAGGGTATCATATGTTCGTCCCCGTCCGAATATACTGCTCCGCACACTGGTTTAAATATACAGCAGACAACATGCTTATACATCAGAATCCAGTTCCACAAATTCCGTAGTAATTCCGTATGGTCTATATTGTTTAAGAAAATCCACGCCTATTGCTCCTGAAGTGCTTAAACAATTTAAAAAAACACGTATATTGCTTCTAAAGACCTTAAATAAATTATTTAAGAAATTCCACGACTGTTGCTCCTGAAGTCAATGAAAAAACTATTTACGAAAATCCGCACTTATATCCCCTGAAATCCTTCAAAAAACTATTTAAGAAAATCCACGCTTATATCTCTTGAAGTCCTTCAAAAAACTATTTAAGAAAATCCACAACCATCTCTTCTGAAGTCCTTGAAAAAATTATTTATGAAAATTCACGCTTATATCTCTTGAAGCCTTTCAAGTCCTTCTCTTGAAGTCCTTCAAATTATTTAAAAAAATCGACGCTTGTACCCCGGAAAAATGTTAAGGAAATCCACGCTTTGGCAGGCTTTAACCATGAACAATTTTTTTTTTTTTTTTTTGAAAATCAACGCTTAAATTATGACAAAAAATTTTTAGGAAAATTTGAAAAAAATCTTTTAAGAAAATCCTCGCTTAGACCTTGAAAACGTCTAAGGAAATCTAGGTATGGACCTAAAAAATTTGGTTGAAATTTGATTTGTCCAAACTCTCCAAAATATCGAAATTTGACATGAGCCAATTTGGTTAACAAGCATGCCCAAAATTCCGAATAACGGAGCCTTCGCGGAAACATGGTCTAAACTTGATAACTTTTGAAAATACAGATCTTTGGGGTGATAGGCGGACCAGGATTGAAATAACAAATTGCAATCAAGGATATACGGAATATAGGGGATACCGTTATTGATCATTTTTCGTAGGCAGATATAATAGCGAATTTTAATCAAAAATACCAATTTCCAGTGGATTCTGTAAAAAGTGTAGGGGTGTACACTAAAAAATTGAACCAATATTGGTCATATTGTTAGGAATAATTAGAATAAAACGCAGCAAATTACAGCCAATTCGCTTGAAAAAAGTTTCAAAAATCCCCATAATACTGAATATTTGAGGATACCGTTATATGGTGGGCTATACCGAAACGTGGACCGATATACCCTATTTGAAATACCAATAAACTTTCACAATTTTTTAAACTTTAGTACATCCGTCTATATCCAATGGTTAATATTAATGGAAAAACTTAATATTATTTAAGTTTTTCCACTCGTTCGTTTTCGACACTCGGTTTCAAATAGTAAAAGTGGAAATTTTAATTCCATATATTTATTTAAATTCAAATTGGTAGACGACATTTAGAATCGTATATAAATCACTTTACCTGTGCTTTCACTGCAGCAATCACCACCACCAAAAGCATTAACACATTTTTGAAGAACATTTTTGCTTAACTTTTCACTTTGAGTAAATAAACGAGACTTACTGATTGATTTTCAGCTATGTTTGTTGTTTTATAGAATTTAGGGGGATGGCAAACTTTAACATTTATTTTCAGATAATTGACTACTGTGATACGCTTAGTTATCTGCAGTTGCAAACATTTTTCATTAACCGATTTTGCGAGCTACAAAAAAATAACCCATGTGTGGAATTATCTCTAGAGGAAATGTTTGAGACAATTAATAAATTTGTTTGTATCCACTTGATGATTTCAATGAAATTTGTCATTATTAGAGTTTGTTAAAGATAAGAAAATGATTTATGAAATTGGGATTTTTTTTATTTTTAGAATCAATAGAGAAAGGATCATAGATTTGTTTGCCATACTCCAGAAAATGTATGTATATTATTTATGGTTATTCCGTATTCTGCATAAAGAATAATAGGAAAGAATTATGAATATAGATAGGCCCATTATAAAGGCTCAACCCCGTTTTAGGTATTTTTACGGAAGAGCAGCGTTTTATAAGCCTATCTTGCCGTGTTTAATCAAACTGAGAAGAACATTATTGCCAAAGGAGAAAAACATTTTCTGTGTACCACATCCTATTTTCTTAAAATTAACAATAACTAACATTTAGGTTATGAAAGCGTTGAAATCCCCCTCTCAAAAATATATGAGTAAGAAAGAGTAATATCGGTTAATTTGTTGGCTTTATTTGTGTTGATTTCAAAAATTTTCATGATCCGTCATTACAAATCGGAAACATGTTATCTTTCTAATTCCTCTGGAATTTGTTGTTTTTAGATTTTCCCGGGAGTGAAAATATTTCTCACAAATGTAGAAAGGGTTCTGACTTAAGAAGACCCCTATTGTGGTTTGTAATGGTCGGTTATTATTTAGGGGATGAAGTGGACCAAAAACTTTATTTTTGTCTATGAGTTCATAGTATATACTAGACTAGTGGTTGACCTTTAAATTGATACCAATTATATTGTTGTATGTACTCGGATGTGGGAGTTATACGTAAATGTTGATAGAGATCTACCTATTATGATTACCATTACCACATTAGAGGGCATATATTTCGTGCTAATCGATTTGAAATTTTAAGAATCTGGCCAACTAATTAAAATTCTGGCAGATCGGGATTGAACCCCATTAATCAATCGATCAACCTTATATGCATATTATTTATGAAATTTTACATATAAAATCTTCGAAGCTATATCTTAAAGATTGCGAACTATGTCGTGATTTTACAGTGAGCCATATTTATGCATTACTGTCATCTACGTGTGTATGATTGAACTAAAATTGTGCGAAGATCATTTAGCCAAGACGCATATAGTGGAGCTATACTCTAATAGATGTCACTTATACCAAAAATTAATCATTTAAAAGATCATATAAACAACCCATACATACAGTAGATAATACATTAAATTACAGGTTTGTCCATTTCAAGGTTTCAAAAGTATAGAACTGGAATCCGACATATAAAGAACTAAGTTCTTAAACAAATGTAGTTATTTAAAACAAAAAAGTCAGACATTGACGAAAATGGATCACTTAACTATCTAACAACGCATACAATTATTAAAACATACTACAGAAATGGTGATTGCGCCACAGTCACATACATGCTTTAAGGGAACCCCCCCCCCCCCCCAATTCACGATTTTAACTTTTCAAGATTTTCAATGGGCTGGTAAATGAATACAAATGCTTGTAAAGGTTTGTAACTTTGCACATATATATTTGAAGATTTAAAAGAGAAGAAAAATAATTTACAAAAAAATTTTGTTATTGTTTTTTGTAATTAAAGAAAAGTCCTTATTTTTGATGGCGGGCATGATAACTCCTCACTGGAACATCGGAATCCGAAAATTCCAACGGTGTTAGAAAGAGTACATGTCTGCCTCTCGTATGAACTAGGATTATTGACTTCGCTCTAAAATTAACAAAATGGTGGACCTTTGAAAAAATATTTTTGGAAAATCGCCGATTTTTTACCAAAAACCAAGTTAAAAAATAAGGAAGATCTTCACCGATTGGCTTTATCCTAGTTCATACGAGAGCTATACACTCCCAGAGAAACGTTGCAAAATTTGGAACCGATTGGATTATTAGTTTTTGAGTTATCGTGCCCGCCATTCGCAAAAAAATGTTTAGAGAAAAACGCTTTTAAAAATTGAGAAGCCCTTCAGCCGTCACTTGATGCTGACACAATAAATCGGCTATATCTTCAAGAGTTCTTGAGGTTTTCACTTGAAATTTTGTAGAGACATTCTTTAATCAGTGTAGATTCGAATTATATCAACAAAAATTTTGACCCCGAGAATGGAGGGGGTCCCCTTAAGAGGAGATTATGGTTTCCAACGACGGGTATCTTAATAAACAAAATTGTCATATTTTGGGATCTGAGAATCCTCGACTAATTGTTCTGGCTGAGATACCGCTCAACATGTGCGGCAAAATGGTCAAAAATTACCTCAAAATAATCAGTTCTGGCAACAGTTCGCGTGGAGGTCATTTAAATGATGTAGTGTTTTACACATAATGTCAACGTTCAAACTTTGAAATAAAAAATACATATCATGAAAAAAAATTATATTGGTTTTGTTTACGTTTAAATTTGAAACAACGAAATGGATAACCATGTACATTAATATTAAATACAAAATAACAATTTACTAAAATCTTACTTTGGAACTAAAAAATCAAAATCGATACCCAAATTACCCATTAACAATTATAAATATTACTGGAGCCGCTGAAATTATTTGTCACTAAAAATTTGCCCTATATTAATTAATTTTACCTCAAATTTAAAGATCAGCAACATTTCCCCTGGGTTAATTACATTTCATATTATCTCTCAGCAGACATCTCTTCCGATTGTATCTAAAATTAAAATTCCCATTAATATAACACTTGTTTCAATATTTTGCAAATAAACATTAATCCATTATTATGTTATCAGTATAAAATATCATGAGTACTCTCCAAAAAATCAACTTTATCAAAAATACTCATTATATTATCTCTAATTTTCTTAATAGCCCTCTTTATGTTCTACGTAATTAAATTTATTTATAGCATTTGAGAGGGTATCCCCAAATGAGGTTTGTTATCAGTTAAATTGTGTTGACACGTTTGTTATCTATAATTTTTACTTTCTGAGAAGTTTATTATCTCAGCTGGTTGGGTACTAAGAAATTCGAATGTCTAGGTCATATATTTTCAAATTGATTAAATGGGTGTATGCAATTATGAAGCTACAATGAAAAGAGCAGTAAAAATTAATTAATCACCATTCAACACATGTGTCAATATCTAGTGAAACATAAATAAATACAGTGGTTACATTTCATATTTGGAGTTTACAAAATGTATTAAATTTTTTTAAAAATCCACGCCTAGTAGTATGCGGAGAAAAATATTTTTTAAAAAAATCGAAGCTTTATAGTAGGTCTGGAAAAATAAATTTTTAAAATCCTGAAAATATTTTTTTATAAAAACCACGCCTTGTAGTAGACTTTATAAAATATTGTAGTTTTAATATCCACGCTTTATATTGCCCTTTAATAAATATTTAAAGAAAAAAACTGTTACAGTATGTCAAGATTATAATAATTGAAAAAAAAGTCTTTAAACTAGTGAGCGGAGCAGTATAGTCGTAAGGGGCCAATCATACGACACCCCACACAACTACCACGAAACTATAACTTTCTGCGGATTTGTACTCCCTCTTGCCCAATTAGCGGTCAATAGCACCACTTCCTTATACTGACATATTTTCCGAATATTGCTAATATTCACTATAGCCCTTCTAATTACTGTCTGATCATCACCGAAAATTATACGCGTTGTTCTTGATCATAACTAGATCATCGTGAAACATTTCAGAGCGATCAGCGCTATATTTCCGCCCTCCAGTTTACTAAATAACATCTCTCGTAAGCACCTGTAAATATTTTATTTTTATTTTTTATTTATACTTTATTTTGTAAAAAAGCCTAAAGGCCAATAAGATTTAAAATATGCATGAACTTATAGTACCTACTTATAGTATCTCCCACATCCGAGTACATACGACAATGTAATAGGTATCAATCTAAAGGTCAACCACTTCTCTTAGATAAACTATCAATTTCTCTGGTATATTTAATTAAGGAGTAAAAATAAAATTTTGTCATTCTTCACACAAAAGTCAGCGTCCATTTGACCCGCTAAATATTGACCAATCTTTATCATAACAGGCATGCTTATTCTTTGGCCCGATCCCCTTCTCCCTGTAAACATTCGCGATGTTTGGGCTGTAATTGCGCCCTCTAGAGTGACCCGAAAAACCGACAAAAATTAAGTATTTTGTCTATTTTATCCCCTAAATATTAACCGATCTTTTAATATTTAGGGAAACAATAGGGGTCTTCATTAGCCAGAACCCATCATACATGAAAAATTTCGTGTAGATTGGTCCATAACTGTGGCCTGTATCGTGTTTACAAATTATAATGGACAAACGGACGGACCGACGGACCCACATGTCAAGATCGATTCAGCTAGTCGAGATATGACAATCGGTTACATTAATCTTTAAAAAATCCACGCCTTATACAGGGCCTTAAAAATGAATCTTTAAAAAATCCACGCCTTATACTAGGCCTTAAAAATGAATCTTTAAAAAATCCACGCCTTATACTAGGCCTTAAAAATGAATCTTTAAAAAATCCACGCCTTATACTAGGCCTTAAAAATGAATCTTTAAAAAATCCACGCCTTATACTAGGCCTTAAAAATGAATCTTTAAAAAATCCACGCCTTATACTAGGCCTTAAAAATGAATCTTTAAAAAATCCACGCCTTATACTAGGCCTTAAAAATGAATCTTTAAAAAATCCACGCCTTATACTAGGCCTTAAAAATGAATCTTTAAAAAATCCACGCCTTATACTAGGCCTTAAAAATGAATCTTTAAAAAATCCACGCCTTATACTAGGCCTTAAAAATGAATCTTTAAAAAATCCACGCCTTATACTAGGCCTTAAAAATGAATCTTTAAAAAATCCACGCCTTATACTAGGCCTTAAAAATGAATCTTTAAAAAATCCACGCCTTATACTAGGCCTTAAAAATGAATCTTTAAAAAATCCACGCCTTATACTAGGCCTTAAAAATGAATCTTTAAAAAATCCACGCCTTATACTAGGCCTTAAAAATGAATCTTTAAAAAATCCACGCCTTATACTAGGCCTTAAAAATGAATCTTTAAAAAATCCACGCCTTATACTAGGCCTTAAAAATGAATCTTTAAAAAATCCACGCCTTATACTAGGCCTTAAAAATGAATCTTTAAAAAATCCACGCCTTATACTAGGCCTTAAAAATGAATCTTTAAAAAATCCACGCCTTATACTAGGCCTTAAAAATGAATCTTTAAAAAATCCACGCCTTATACTAGGCCTTAAAAATGAATCTTTAAAAAATCCACGCCTTATACTAGGCCTTAAAAATGAATCTTTAAAAAATCCACGCCTTATACTAGGCCTTAAAAATGAATCTTTAAAAAATCCACGCCTTATACTAGGCCTTAAAAATGAATCTTTAAAAAATCCACGCCTTATACTAGGCCTTAAAAATGAATCTTTAAAAAATCCACGCCTTATACTAGGCCTTAAAAATGAATCTTTAAAAAATCCACGCCTTATACTAGGCCTTAAAAATGAATCTTTAAAAAATCCACGCCTTATACTAGGCCTTAAAAATGAATCTTTAAAAAATCCACGCCTTATACTAGGCCTTAAAAATGAATC
>NW_026888186.1:0-9674 GCF_032173495.1 Musca vetustissima | reverse complement strand
TCTATCGCTCTATAGGCCTGGATTTATGCATGGCTTTTTAAGGACAATCCTTCCTAGAGGCATGGATCCAGGCTATTGGCGTGGATTTCAAGGACTATCCTGTTTATAGGATAGGCAGGATGTTTCAAAGATTTTTTTCAAACGACTTTCCTGGCTATGTACATATGACTTTTTAAGGATTTTTTTCAAGGACTCTCCTGCCTATAGACGTGGATTATTTAATAATTTGTTTCAAGGACCAGCGGGATGATAATCCCAATGCTTAAAAAGCCAGGCTTAGAAAAAATTGACCCTTTAAAAATATTATTAACAAAATTTAGCGTTTGGAGGACAGTTGTTTCATTAAAAATATATTTTAAAAAATCCACCCCTAGAAGAATGACCTTCCTTTTTAAATATTGGTAAAAAAGGCATGTTTAGAGAACAGGTGATCCTTTTGTAAAATTCTTTAAATATTTAGTAGTGTTGGCGGGTTATTTGGAATAAAATTTGTATTTTTAAATATTCAAAGGACTACTGATGATTTCAAATATTCTTAAAAAAAGTCCTGTTTCTATAGACTGAGTACCTCTTCAAACCTAACTTTAAAAATGTATTGCAACATCTTTTCGACCATGATGTATCTGTGTTTACCACATTCCTCCTTAAATATTTTCGGCTACATGACATGGTACACACAACGATGACAGACCTGTGCTATTTTTCAGGGGGCATATTTTGACTGCAAACCACGTACTCACATGATTTATGTACAAGAGAAAAAACTCAAAATTCATCATGAATTCCGGAGTGCATTTGCTGTAATAGCAACTGGAGAGTATAACCTATGGAGTATTTTTTGAAACACATTATCGTTAAATTGCATTTGGCAGAAAGAAAGTAAAAAAGTGAAGTTTTAAGAGACATGTACAATTTGAAAGTACGTATATATTCTAATAAGAAATATTATATACAATATTTATTTCATAATAATTCCGGATATATTAGAAAATAATTACTTTACATACAAGAATAAATTTTCTAAAATAAAATCTTAGTCCACCAACAACCACCATATCCTGGCTTTGTCTAGTTTAATTATGTCAATGTTAGTTATAGGCTTAATATTATTTATGGTGTCACTTATGAAAACTAATAACTGTCAACATAGTCAAGTTAGATATGCATGTTATCGAGTCTAATGTCGGTATCAAAGAATATTATTGAAATGAAATTGCAAATTTCATAGAATCATAAATCTTAATACTACATATTTATGGCTTTCAATTGCTTATCTTACGTACAGCAAGAACTCAATTCTGGGTATACTGATAGTAGGACATCTGTTGCATTATGATGTCATTGTCCATGTATACGTGAACATTTTACAAATCAAATGTTTTATTCTATTATTATTATTATTTAATATGGGTGTGTTCTGCTAATATTAAGGGAACAATCACATATGACCATTCTTTTAACTACCTTTATACCACAAGGGTATACGAAGGATGATCTGAAAGTCAAGCTGCAGAACACAGCCATTAACATTTTTATACCCTTCACCACACTGTGCTACAGGGTATTATGTTTTTGTGCATATGACAAAACAGGAATCCAGATAGACCCATGGTTCCTTTTGAGAATATGCATAGAATCACTTTCTGAGTCGATTTATGCATGTCCGTCCGTCTGTCTGTTCGTCCGTCTGTTGATGTTAAATTTGTAAACCAAGTACAGGTCGCATTTATAATGCGAATCGGATGAAATTTAGCACAGCTCATTAATTTGGGAAAAATCGGTTCAGATTTAGATATAGCTCTCATACATATTTTCGTCTGATTTAAGGTAATTGGTGCACCAAACTCCCTATATATATATTTCGATTTGCACGAAATTTGGCACATCGTACTGAATTAGGTCTAGAATGATGTGTGTTAAGTTTCCTGAAAATCGGTTCAGATTTAGATATAGCTCCCATATATACTTTCGTCTGATTTAAGGTAATTGGTGAACCAAACTCCCTATATATCTTTCGATTTGTACGAATTTTGGTATATCCAATTGAATTAAGTCTAGAATGATGGGTGCTAAGTTTCGACTTTAGGTAGGCATTTAGGCATTTTTGGAATAGACAACTGAATTAAGTCTATAATAATGTGTGCGAAGTTTCATGCAAATAGGTTCAGATTCAGATATAGCTCCCATACATATTTTCGTCCGATTTTAAGTAAATGATGACAAAAAGTACTTAATAACAAGTTTCGTTGAAAACGGTTCAGATATAGATATGGTATAGCTTCCATATATAATTTTAACCTATTCATGTCTGAATGAGATTTTAATTTTAAGCAGTCCAGCATACCAAATAGCAAGTGTCGTGTTTCCTTTAAATCGTTTTACAAAATTAAGCATAGATTGCTTAATGAGATGTGTAGGGATTGATGTTAGTCGGTTTACATATACATCGCGAAAGATCATATATTTAAGTTCGTTTAATTAAATGTCTAAATCTAAAGGCGACGTCTGTTAGAATACATATACCCAAAGTGGTGAAGGGTATCATATAGTCGGCCCAGTCCGACTTTACGACTTTCCTTACTGGTTTATTTTATAATTATAATAAATCGTAATCTTGCCTTGCTGGTCCTTGAAAAAAGTTCAGTTTATAACCTAAGTCATAGTGGTCCTTGAAAAAAAATTAGTTTGTAACCTAAGCCATGCTGGTCCTTGAAAAAAAATTAGTTTGTAACCTAAGCCATGCTGGTCCTTGAAAAAAAAAAATTAGTTTGTAACCTAAGCCATGCTGGTCCTTGAAAAAAAAATATTATTTAAAAATCCACGTCTTGTGGGTCCTTGAAGAAAATATTATTTAAAAATCCACGCCTTGTGGGTCCTTGAAGAAAATATATTTAAAAATCCACGCCTTGTGTGTCTTGAAAAATATATTTAAAAATCCACGCCTTGTGGGTCTTGAAAAATATATTTAAAAATCCACGCCTTGTGGGTCCTAGAAAAAAATATTATTTAAAAATCCACGCCTTGTGGGTCATTGAAGAAAATGTTATTTAAAATTCCACGCCTTGTGGGTCCTTGAAGAAAATGTTATTTAAAAATCCATGCCCTGTGGGTCCTTGAAGAAAATGATATTTAAGAATCCACGCCTTGTGGGTCCTTGAAGAAAATGTTATTTAAAAATCCACGCCTTGTGGGTCCTTGAAGAAAATATTATTTAAAAATCCACGCCTTGTGGGTCCTTGAAGAAAATATTATTTAAAAATCCACGCCTTGTGGGTCCTTGAAGAAAATATTATTTAAAAATCCACGCCTTGTGGGTCCTTGAAAAAAATATTATTTAAAAATCCACGCCTTGTGGGTCCTTGAAAAAAATATTATTTAAAAATCCACGTCTTGTGGGTCCTTGAAGAAAATATTATTTAAAAATCCACGCCTTGTGGGTCCTTGAAGAAAATATTATTTAAAAATCCACGCCTTGTGGGCCTTAAAGAATATGTTATTTAAAAATCCACGCCTTGTGGGCCTTAAAGAATATGTTATTTAAAAATCCACGCCTTGTGGGTCCTTGAAGAAAATGTTATTTAAAAATCCACGCCTTGTGGGTCCTTGAAGAAAATGTTATTTAAAAATCCACGCCTTGAACAAATTATCATTTTCAAATCCACGCCTTGTGGGTCATTGAACAAATGATCATTTTCAAATCCACGCCATGTGGGTCCTTGAAAGGACTATTCTTTTAAAATATACGCCTTGAGGGTTCTTGAAAAACTGATTCTTTTAAAATCCACGGCTTGTGGGTCCTCGAAAAGACTATTCTTTTAAAATATACGCCTTGAGGGTTCTTGAAAAAATTATTCTTTGAAAATCCACGCTTCTGTTGATCCTTGGAAAAAATAATCTTTGAAAATCCACGCTTCTGATGATACTTGAAAAAAAATATATTCTTTAAAAAATCCAAGCCTCTGTTGGTCCTCGAAAAAATATTATTTAGAAAATCCACGCTTCTGATGATACTTAAAAAAAAATATTCCTTAGAAAATCCACGCCTCTGTTGGTCCTTGCAAAAAATATTCTTTCGAAATCCACGTCTTGTTAGTCCTTGAAAAAAAATCCCTAAAAATCCACGGCTGTGTTGGTCCTTAAACAAATTATTCTTGGAAAATCCACCCCTTTTTGGTCCTTGCAGCAAATTATTCTTTGAAAATCCAAAATCTACAGATTGGAATGCCTACATAATGATGGAGAGTGTAAACGTGTATATCACTCCCAGGTTATAGGTCACACAAAACTACCCTCGTTTCTTTTATTCCCCCCACTATTGGTTGTTGGTAGTACCTGCATACTAATCCAGCAAGTGTGTTGATATAAGAATTTTGTTATCTTTGTGGCTTAAAAGTGTCAATACATAGTTTCATATCACAAATCTTGTCTCACACTCACTCTTTGACTAACATAAATGAATTTGTTGCAGTAGAAATTGCTGTTAAAACAAACCGTATAGCCCTAGATAGAGAGACAATAAAGAAGGAGCACACACACACAAATAACAGTGATGCATTCAAAGATGCCTGGATACGAACCAGCCAACTAGGCAGTGCCGTGTCGTTTGGTGTCTGTTTCAGTATGGTGATGATTTATTGATATTTGTTTTAAGTCTTCATTTTGCGCCTCTGCTTTCTGCTGCAAATTAAATAAAAATCTTGATTTATGATTCTATGTATTTGCACACACACACACTCATATATACCCACAGATACGTTCCGACATATTGTGTTTTTGCAAGATTTGCAGCAATCAGTATTAAGATTGAATTGGAATATGTATTAGGAGCAGGATGAACATGAAGATTGGTAGATGTTTGTGTTGCAGTTGTTGTTATTGTAAAATATTGTAATGCCTTTATTAGATATTGGTATCATATTTGATTGCTCAGGATGTGATAAATAGTTTGGTTAAAAATATGGGTTTATGGAGGTGGTAACTCAAAATTAAACAGAATTGACAGGACATTGATTGGGATTAGTGATTTGTTCACCCACTATGTTTCACTTGCCCATTAAATTTGTTGTACAAAAAATTTTTTTGTTTACCTTTCATTAACATAAAATAAAACCTTGAACTCATAACTTGTTGTTTATTTTGTTCTCCACATATTTACTATTGCCCTAATAAAGTCTAAATATAACTAAATGTTCATATATATTTATTTAATCAAATAATAACCACAATAAAATAAATAATAAATTCACATAGGAGAATACACAGACACACATAGAGATTCAATGTCATAGAACATTAACAAATGTTGCTATTTTTCTGTGATATATAAATAAATAGCTAGTCAAGGATTCCGTCATCAAATGGAATATTTAAAGCGAATTGTCCACAACAACCAACCAAGCAACTAACAGACAGACTAACAATCCTCAATTATGCACAGTATGTATGTCTGTTTGTCTGGCTATCGGCATGTCTAACCGTTCAAATCTAACAAGGCTGATAATTCATAATTCAGCATCCGCAAACACATACACACACACTCAGATTTAACCAACATGCCGACAGTCACAACAATTACCACAATAACAAAAATAATAATAATAAAAGAAGACAATTTATGGCATTAGCATGAATCCATTATATATTTATGCATGTTTTGCAAAATTTAACCGACATTGACAGGAGTAATGACAAACAAATATTTATGCAAAACATTTGGAATTAAAACGTCAACTTTAAACAAAATAAATTAAACAGAATTTTGTTTGAAAAAAAAACTAAACAGAAAAAGGGACATGAAAGGTCAAATGGTGGCAGAGGAAATTTCGGAGCAAGATTATATAAGACAAATTAGGGGGAAGAGTAGAATTTCTAAAATAATAGTAAAGTAAAAGCGTGGATTTTTTAAAGCTATGTTTTGAAGCATACTTCTTTCAAGGGCCAAAAGGAATTTCAATTTAAAAAAATATTAAAATAAAACCAGTAAGGAAAGTAGTAAAGTCGGACGGGGCCGACTATATGATACCCTTCACCACTATGGGTATATTAAACAGGACTATTAACATGAAATATATATGGGAGCTATATAGACCGATTTTCTCGAAACTTGGCAAACATCACTCTAGGCTCAATTCAGTACATTATGCCAAATTTCGTGCAAATCGAAGGATATATAGGGACTTTGGTGCACCATTTATATGAAATCGGACGAAACTATATATGATTTTCACGAAACTTAGCAAACTGCCAAATTTCGTGCAAATCGAAAGATATATAAGTACTTTGTGGCACCATTTACATGAAATCGGACGAAACTATATATGGAAGCTATATCTAAACCTGGACCGATTTTCTCGAAACTTGGCAGACATCACTCTAGGCTTAATTCAGTACGATATGCCAAATTTCGTGCAAATCGAAAGATATATAGGGACTTTGGGGCACCATTTACATGACATCGGACGATACTATATATGGGAGCTATATCTAAATCTGAACCGATTTTCTCAAAATTTGGCAGACATCACACTAGGCTCAATTCAGTACGTTATGTCAAATTTCGCGCAAATCGAAAGATATATAGGGACTTTGGGGCACCATTTACATGAAATCGGACGAAACTATATATGGGAGCTATATCTAAATCAGGACCGATTTTCATGAAACTTGGCAGACATCACTCTAGGCTTAATTCAGTACGATATGCAAAATTTCGTGCAAATCGAAAGATATATAGGGACTTTGGGGCACCATTTACATGAAATCGGAGGAAACTATATATGGGAGGTATATCTAAATCTGAACCGATTTTCTCAAAACTCGGCAGACATCATCTGGGATCAATTCAGTACGTTGTGCCAAATTTCGTGCAAATCGAAAGATATATAGGTACTTTGGGGCACCATTTACATGAAATCGGACGAAATTATATATGGGAGCTATATCTAAATCTGAACCGATTTTCACGAAACTTGGCATACATAATTCTAGGCTCAATTCAGTACGTTATGCCAAAATTGGTGCAAATCGAAAGATATATAGGGACTTTTGATGCACCATTTACAAGAAATCGGACGAAACTATATATGGGAGCTATATCTAAATCTGGACCGATTTTCATTCATTATGCTGTACCAAATTTCGTGCAAATCGAAAGATATATGTGGACTTTGGTGCACCATTTACATGAAATCGGACGAAACTATATATGGGAGCTATATCTAAATCTGGACCGATTTTCATGAAACTTGGCTGACATCATTCTAGACCTAAATGATTGGGCTGTACAAAATTTCGTGCAAATCGAAAGATATATAGGGACCGTTTACAATAAATCGGTTAAATTAAGTGACCTATGCCAAATTTTATCCAATTCGGATCATAAATGCGACCTGTACATTGTTTACAATTTAACATGGACAGACAGACGGACGGACATGCATAAATCGACTTAAAAAGTGATTCTATGCATATTCTTAAAAGGAACCATGTGTCTATCTCGTTTCCTTTTGCCTGTTACAAACATATGCACAAAGACATAATACCCTGTACCACAGTGTGGTGAAGGGTATAAAAAGGATGAGCTTTCTTAAAGAATATACATATTTCTAAGCACTACAAGGGTCAACAGACGCGTAGGTTTTTCAAAAATATTATTTTTTTCAAGTGTTGGAACCAGCTGGATTTTTCAAAGGAAATTTTCTAAAGGCCTAGCAGAGGGGGTGGATTTTTTAAATATTATTTTTCCAAGCAACAACAGAGGTTTGGATTTTTCAAAGAATATTTTTAAAGGTCCAATTCTTTTTCAATGATCAATACAGGATTGGAGTTTTTAAAGAATATTTTTTCAAGGAGCATCACAAACGTGTATTTATACCCTACACAACTATGTTGTCAGGGTATTATAGCTTTGTGCAGCCCCAAGAGTTTGTAACGCCGCGAAATATTGGTCCTAGACCCACCTTTAAGTATACCGATCGTCATATCGCGACTAGCTGAGTCGATCTAGACTTGTGTGTCCGTCCGTCCGTCTGTCCATTATATTTTGTAAACACGATACAGGCCACAGTTATGGACCAATCTTCACGAAATTTTGCATGTAGGATGGGTTCTGGCCAATGAAGACCCCTATTGTTTTTAGTTAATCAGTTAATATTTAGGCGATGAATTGGACCAAATACTTAATTTTTGTCGGTTTTGTGGTCACTCTAGAGGCTGCAATTATGGTCCGAACATCGCGAAATTATACATAGAGAAGGGGATGGGGCCAATGAATAAGCATGTCTGCTTTGATGAAGATCGGTTATTATTTAGCGGGTCAGATGGACTCAGACTTTTGTGTGAAAAATGGCAAAATGTGTGTTCCAGGGCGTATACATTTGGACCTGAAGGTCCTAGGCCCGATAAGTTGATAGTATATCCAAGAGGAGTTGTTGGCCTTTAAATTGATACAAAATGTATTGATGTATCTATTCAGAAGTGGGAGTTACACTTAAATATCTACAGGTGCCTACATATTCAGATGTTATTTGATAAACCATTACCACATTAGAGGGCAGAAATATAGCGTTGATCGCTTGAAATTTTCCATGAAGTTCCAATTATGGTAAAGGACAACGCCTATAATTTTCGGTGATGATCAGAATAAAATTTTGGGATGAAGAGGACCGAACACTTAATTTTTTGTGTGTTATCTAGTCGAATATACGCCGAACATCACAACTCAACCCACCGCGAAGGGAATCTGGGAAAGTAATTAGAAGGGATGTACTAAATATTAGTAATATTCGGAAAATATTTCAGTGTAAGGTAGAGGTGCTGTTGACCTCTAATCGGGCAAGTTGGGGCAAATATCACGAAATATTGCCCAGGCTAGGTATAAACATCCACATAAAGTTAGAGTTCCGTGGCAGTTGTGTAGGGTACCGTATGGTCGGCCCCGCCCGAATATACTGCTCAGCTCACTGGTTTTAAATAATATTTATACCCTTCACCACACTGTGGTACAGGGTATTATGTATTTGTGCATATGTTTGTAACAGGCAAAAATAATCGAGATAGACCCCTGGTTCCTTTTGAGAATATACATAGAATCACTTTCTAAGTCGATATATGCATGTCTGTCCGTCCGTCTGTCTGTCCATGTTAAATTGTAAACAAAGTACAGGTCGCATTTATCATCCGAATTGGATGAAATTTGGCAAAGCTCATTTGTTTGGCCCAAGGACGAACCCTATTGAAATTGGGAAAAATCGGTTCAGATTTAGATATAGCTACCATATATATTTTCGTACGATTTAAGGTAAATGGTAAATTTTTAAAAGAATATTTTTTCAGGGGCCAATACAGGCGTGGATTTTTAAAAGAATATTTTTTCAGGGGCCAATACAGGCGTGGATTTTTAAAAGAATATTTTTTCAGGGGCCAATACAGGCGTGGATTTTTAAAAGAATATTTTTTCAGGGGCCAACTGAGGCGTGGATTTATTAAAGAATATTTTGCAGGGGCCAACTGAGGCGTGGATTTATTAAAGAATATTTTTCAGGGGCCTAAACGAGGCGTGGATTTTTTAAAGAATATTTTTCAGGGGCCAATACAGGCGTGGATTTTTAAAAGAATATTTTTTCAGGGACCAATACAGGCGTGGATTTTTAAAATAATATTTTTTCAGGGGCCAA
>NW_026888185.1:0-94386 GCF_032173495.1 Musca vetustissima | reverse complement strand
CACGCCTTATATATGTCCCCGGAAAAAAATTATTTAAAAAATCCACGCCTTATATATGTCCCCGGAAAAAAATTATTTAAAAAATCCACGCCTTATATATGTCCCCGGAAAAAATTATTTAAAAAATCCACGCCTTATATATGTCCCCGGAAAAAATTATTTAAAAAATCCACGCCTTATATATGTCCCCGGAAAAAATTATTTAAAAAATCCACGCCTTATATATGTCCCCGGAAAAAATTATTTAAAAAATCCACGCCTTATATATGTCCCCGGAAAAAATTATTTAAAAAATCCACGCCTTATATATGTCCCCGGAAAAAATTATTTAAAAAATCCACGCCTTATATATGTCCCCGGAAAAAATTATTTAAAAAATCCACGCCTTATATATGTCCCCGGAAAAAATTATTTAAAAAATCCACGCCTTATATATGTCCCCGGAAAAAATTATTTAAAAAATCCACGCCTTATATATGTCCCCGGAAAAAATTATTTAAAAAATCCACGCCTTATATATGTCCCCGGAAAAAATTATTTAAAAAATCCACGCCTTATATATGTCCCCGGAAAAAATTATTTAAAAAATCCACGCCTTATATATGTCCCCGGAAAAAATTATTTAAAAAATCCACGCCTTATATATGTCCCCGGAAAAAATTATTTAAAAAATCCACGCCTTATATATGTCCCCGGAAAAAATTATTTATATATGTCCCCGGAAAAAATCCACGCCTTATATATGTCCCCGGAAAAAATTATTTAAAAAATCCTCGCCTTATATATGTCCCCGGAAAAAATTATTTAAAAAATCCTCGCCTTATATATGTCCCCGGAAAAAATTATTTAAAAAATCCTCGCCTTATATATGTCCCCGGAAAATTTTTTTTAAAAAATCCACGCCTTATATATGTCCCCGGAAAAAAATTATTATATATGTCCCCGGAAAAAATTATTTAAAAAATCCACGCCTTATATATGTCCCCGGAAAAAATTATTTAAAAAATCCACGCCTTATATATGTCCCCGGAAAAAATTATTTAAAAAATCCACGCCTTATATATGTCCCCGGAAAAAATTATTTAAAAAATCCACGCCTTATATATGTCCCCGGAAAAAATTATTTAAAAAATCCACGCCTTATATATGTCCCCGGAAAAAATTATTTAAAAAATCCACGCCTTATATATGTCCCCGGAAAAAATTATTTAAAAAATCCACGCCTTATATATGTCCCCGGAAAAAATTATTTAAAAAATCCACGCCTTATATATGTCCCCGGAAAAAATTATTTAAAAAATCCACGCCTTATATATGTCCCCGGAAAAAATTATTTAAAAAATCCACGCCTTATATATGTCCCCGGAAAAAATTATTTAAAAAATCCACGCCTTATATATGTCCCCGGAAAAAATTATTTAAAAAATCCACGCCTTATATATGTCCCCGTAGTAAAGTCGGACTATATGATACCATTCATCACTTTAGGTATATTCAACCGATGGAGTCCCAATAGACGTTGCATTTTTGAAGGACCATTAACATGAAACTAAACATGTCATTCTGCAACCTATGCTAAATTGTGGTCAAATATAGAGTTGATTCTTTCAATGGGAAATCTAAACCGATTTCATCGAAAC
The DNA here is from genome assembly GCF_032173495.1 of Musca vetustissima. NCBI lineage: Eukaryota > Metazoa > Arthropoda > Insecta > Diptera > Muscidae > Musca > Musca vetustissima. The sequence goes on along the minus strand of NW_026888185.1, from coordinate 92,746 downwards.
TCGTCACATGTTAGGTTACACCTTTATTTCAGTATGTTTTGTGCATTCGGTCACATTTTCAGTTCTTCACTTAATTGTAAGTCCAAATTTCGTGCAAATCGAAGGATATATAGGGACTTTACATAAAATCGGACGAAGATATATATGGAAGCTATATCTAAATCTGAACCGATTTTCACAAAATTTAACAGAAATCGTTCTAGACTTAATTCAGTACGCTATGTACAATTTCGTGCAACTCTAAAGATATTTCGGGACTTTGGTGCACCAATTATATATATATGGGAGCTATTTTCAGATTTTCAGAGACTTTGGGGCAACAATTACCTCAAATCGAATGAAACTATATATAGGAGCTATATCTAAATATGGACCGATTTTCACGAAACTTAGCACACATCATTCTAGACCTTATTAATTAAACTATGCCAAATTTCGTGCAATTCGAAAATTATATAAGGTCTTTGGTGCACCATTAACCTTAAATCGGACGAAAATATATATGGGAGCTATATCTAAATCTGAACCGATTTTCACAAAATTTTGCACACATCATTCTAGGCTTAAATCAGTACCCTATACCAAAATTCGTGCAAATCGAAAGATATATAGGGTCTTTGGTGAAACAATTACCTAAAATCGGATGAAAATATATATGGGAGCTATATCTAAATCTGAACCGATTTTCACGAAACTTTGCACACATCATTCTTGACTCAATTCAGTACGCTTTGCCAAATTTCGTGCAAATCGAAAGATATATAGGGACTTTGGCGCACCAATTACCTAAATCGGATGAAACTATATATGGGAGCTATATCTAAATATGGACCGATTTTCACGAAACTTAGCACACATCATTCTAGACCTTATTAATTAAACTATGCCAAATTTCGTGCAATTCGAAAATTATATAAAGTCTTTGGTGCACCATTAACCTTAAATCGGACGAAGATATGTATGGGAGCTATATCTAAATCTGAACCGATTTTCACGAAATTTTGCAAACATCATTCTACGCTTAAATCAGTACCCTATACCAAAATTCGTGCAAATCGGAAGATATATAGGGTCTTTGGTGCCCCATTTACCTTAAATCGGGCGAAACTATATATGGGAACTATATCTAAATATGAACCGATTTTCACGAAACTTAACACACATGATTCTAGACTTAATTCAGTACGCTGTGCCAAATTTCGTGCACATCGAATTATATATAGGGACATTGGTACACCTTTTACCTTGAATCGGACGAAAATATATATGGGAGCTATATTTAAATCTGAACCAATTTGTCCCAATTTTAATAGGGTTCGTCCTTGGGTCAAATAAGTGAACTGTGCCAAATTTCATCCAATTCGGATCATAAATGCGACCTGTGCTTTGTTTACAATTTAACATCGACAGACGGACAAACATGCATAAATCGACTCAGAAAGTGATTCTATGCATATTCTCAAAAGGAACCATGGGTCTATCTCGTTACCTTTTGCCTGTTACAAACATGTGCACAAAGACATAATACCCTTTACCACAGAGTGGTGAAGGGTATAAAAAGGCCACGCCTTATATATGTCCCCGAAAAAAATTATTTTAAAAATCCACATTTTATAAAGGCCTTGAAAAAAATTATTTAAAAAATCCACGCCTTACGATGGGTCTTGAAAAAAGTTTTTTTTAAATACCTCCAAGCCACCAATTAATAATATTTCTTGTTATTATTTTCTTTTCAGGTATGTACAACCTTTTGAATAATTGAAATCTGTTGAAAATATTTGAAGAAAATATGGTAAGCGAGAATATCATTCCATTTCATGTCTAATCAATAAGCCAATTGGGAAACCAATTCTGAAAAATAAAAAAAAAAATTGAAATCAATATCAGAGTCACCCTGCCGCCCTCCATTTTATTTCGGCGCTTACTTACATCACTGGGTTTTGCCATGACCGTGCTGAAGAATACTGTCATCGGGAATAGACCCAATACGACTGTGAGGTACTTCATGTCAATAGTTTGTTTTGTAAATGAGGGTCTATTCTAGCGGAATTTCGATATTTATTCTAAAACACATTTCAGACGCGTGCCTTGAAATAAGGTCACGGGAAATGGGCTGACAATTATTAATTAATGATTTTTTTATTTTTGGTTTTTGAGAAATGGACTGAGAAAAAAATTACTCTCATTGCGACAACATTGGTTTTCGGGGTCCTACAGCAGCGTGGATTTTCAGGGTCCATAAGAGACGTGGATTTATTAAAGAATATTTTTTCAGGGTCCATAAGAGGCGTGGTTTTATTAAAGAATATTTTTTCAAGGACCATATAAAACGTGGATTTATTAAAGAATATTTTTTGCAGGGTCCATAAGAGGCGTGGATTTATTAAAGAATATTTTTTCAGGGTCCATAATAGGCGTGGTTTTATTAAAGAATATTTTTTCAAGGACCATATAAAACGTGGATTTATTAAAGAATATTTTTTGCAGGGTCCATAAGAGGCGTGGATTTATTAAAGAATATTTTTTGCAGGGTCCATAAGAGGCGTGGATTTATTAAAGAATATTTTTTCAGGGTCCATAAGAGGCGTGGATTTATTAAAGAATATTTTTTCAAGGACCATATAAAGCGTGGATTTATTAAAGAATATTTTTTGCAGGGTCCATAAGAGGCGTGGATTTATTAAAAAAAAAAATTTACAGAATTTTTATTTTTTCAAAAAATAAAAAAATCGAATAAATTTATTTTTTGACAATGTTCCTTTGCATTTCAGCCAATTTCTGTGCACACCCTGAGGGGTCCTTTATCTAGAAAATCAAATAAAAAAGATAGAACATCAGCACAGAGAGATCAGAGAGTGTGTGGGAGAATCAGGATGAATGAAATTCAAATTTACAAAAAATTGTTCACTTACAATAGTTTTACCCATTTTCGGATCAAAGCCAGCGCACTCTGGAATAATAGGATTCAAGTCCAAATTGAATCTTGAATGATGTTCCTGCACGGTGTTTTCCGTGGCGTGTGGCTTCAATTTCTACAAATGCAATGGCCATGATAATGGCAAGGTATACCAAGATAGTGGAGAACTTCATGGTGTATCTTTCAATAGTCGAAGTGATTGTGACAAAGATGCGATGCAACGAAGATGGCTACTCTTTTGATTTCTTTCATATGAGGGTGGGCTATATTTACCCCCTTTGTTGGCAGCGTACGCATAAAAATATGGATAGGTCCATGCCAATGACTCACTGCAATGTGGGGAAAAATAAGATTTAAAAATATCCACTCATGTGGTTATTTGGAAAATGCGTATCTAGAAAAAAATCAGCTCGTGGTGGCCAATAAAAAAAATATTAAAAAAATTATCTCCTATACTATATGATACCCTTCAACACTTTGGGTATATTCAACAGATGAATCCTAACAGACGTCGCATTTTTAAAGGTCCAGTAAAATGAAATTGGATTCATAAACATGTCATTCTGCAACCGATACTTAATTTTTCATTTGATCAGATATAGAAGCTATATCCAAATCTGAACCGATTTTCAGGAAACTTAACACACATCATTCTAGACCTAATTCATTACGCTGTGCCAATTTTTGTGCAAATCGAAAGATATATAGGGACTTTGGTACACCATTTACCTTAAATCGGACGAAAATATAAATGGGAGCTATATCTAAATTTGACCAGATTTTCTCGAAACTTGACACACATCATTCTGGGACCAATTCTGTGCCCTATGCAAAATTTCGTGCAAATCGAGAGATACATAGGCACTTTGGTGCTTCATTTACATAAAATCGGACGAAACTATATATGGGAGCTATATCTAAATCTGAACCGATTTTCAGGAAACTTGGCACCCATCATTCTGGACCTAATTCAGTACTTTGTGCCAAATTTCGTGCAAATCGAATGATATATAGGGACTTTGGTGCACTATTTACCTCAAATCGGACGAAAATATATGTGGGAGCTATATCTAAATCTGAACCGATTTTCAGGAAACTTAACACACATCATTCTAGAAATTAATCATTAGCCTGTGCCAAATTTCGTGCAAATCAAATGATATATAGGGACCGTTTACATTCAATCGGACGAAAATATATATATGGGAGCTATATCTAAATCTGAACCGATTTTTCCCCAATTTCAATAGGGTTCGTCCTTGGGCCAAGTAAGTGACCTGTGCCAAATTTCATCCAATTCGGATCATAAATTTGACCTGTACTTTGTTTACGATTTAACATGAACAGACAGACGGACAAATGCGTAAATCGACTCAGAAGGTGATTCTATGCATATTCTCAAAAGGAACCATCTGTCTATAGTAGGTAGGTTTTTTACAAAAACAAATATTTTTTTATTTAGGAAAATAGATTTTTTTTAATGTTAAATTACATAAAAAATTCAATGACCTTATTCATCTGTTGGTTTTGGAGTAATTGCATGTATTATCAATCCAGATGCAACATCTCCCAAGACGTTGAGCTATGAGAACGCCAACGAAATAAAATTAAAAAACAAAATCAGCAAACAAAAGTGAGCATGATAAAAAAAAATCAGAACAGAACTGTACTTACCCCTGTTCGACCTATTTCACCTCCTGCTTTAGTAACCACTTTCTGGCCATACTTTTTAATATGGTGTCCCATACCACGGTGTCCACTACCACGGTGTCCTGAACCATAGCCACGAGAATGTCCGGCTTCAGTTACAGCGAATACCAGGGCCAAAATAATGGCAATGTACAGGAAAATATTTGCGAATTTCATAACGACTGCGGAAAAATGTTGTTCTACGATATTATGAGGTGGTGATCGCAACAAAGTTGAGATGGCTGGCTACTGTTTGATATCTCTCCTCCAGTGGATGGAGGCTTTATATACTCATTAGCGAATGGATAAATCTAAAAATATGGCAAAAATCCAATAATCTGATTGTGTGGTGAACAGTTGATTCTTGTCGCTTAAAATAGTGCAATCTGAGTAGTTCAGGGTGGTAAAAATATATATCTTGCCGAATGACTACTGCGGGATATGACTAATAGGGATTTTTGAAATAATTTTTTCAACGATCTACATACGGCTTGGATTTTTTAAATAATTTTTTTCGGGGACATATATAAGGCGTGGATTTTTTAAATAATTTTTTTCGGGGACATATATAAGTGGATTTTTAAAATCATTTTTTTCGGGGACATATATAAGGCGTGGATTTTTAAATAATTTTTTTCGGGGACATACATAAGGCGTGGATTTTTTAAATCATTTTTTTCGGGGAAATAGTGCACCAAAGTACCTATATATCTCTCGATTTAATGTAAATGGTCCACCAAAGTGAGTTGAGTCTAGAATGATGTATGTCAAGTTTCCTGAAAATCGGTTCAGATTTAGATATAGCTCCCATATATATTTTCGTCCGATTTTAGGTAAATAGTGCACCAAAGTCCCTATATATCCCTCGATTTGCACGAAATTTGGCACAGTGTAGTGAATTAGGTCTAGAATGAAGTGTTTTAAGTTTCCTGAAAATCGGTTCAGATTTAGATATAGCTTCCATATATATTTTCGTCCGATTTTAGGTAAATAGTGCTCCAAAGTCCCTATATATCATTCGATTTGCACGAAATTTGGCACAGCCTACTGAATTGAGTCAATAATGGAGTGTATTAAGTTTCCTGAAAATCGGTTCAGATTTGGATATAGCTCCCATATATATTTTCTTCCGATTTAATGTAAATGGTGTACCAAAGTCCCTATATATCCCTCGATTTGCACGAAATTTGGCACAGCGCAATGAATTAGGTCTAGAATGATGTGTATTAAGTTTTGTGAAAATCGGTGCAGATTTAGATATAGCTCCCATATATATATATATATTTGTCCGATTTGAGGTAAATGGTGCACCAAAGTCCCTCAATATCTATCGATTTGCACGAAATTTGGCATAGCTTACAGAATTAACCCTAGAACGATGTGTGTTAAGTTTCCTGAAAATCGGTTCAGATTTAGCTATAGCTCCCATACATATTTTCGTCCGATTTAATGTAAATAGAGCACTAAAGTCTCTATATATCTTTCGATTTGTACGAAATTTGGCGTAGCGTACTGAATTAAGTCTAAAACGATGTGTGTTAAATTTTGTGAAAATCGGTTTAGATTTAGATATAGCTCCCATATATATTTTCGTCCGATTTTAGGTAAATAGTGCACCAAAGTCCCTATATATCTCTCGATTTGCACGAAATTTGGCACAGCGTAATGAATTGGGTCTGGAATGATGTGTGTTGAGTTTCCTGAAAATCGGATCAGATTTTGATGTAGCTCCCATACATATTTTCGTCCGATTTAATGTAAATGGTGCACCGAAGTCTCTATATATCTTTCGATTTGCACGAAATTTGGCATAGCATAATGAATTCTGCTTAGAATGAAGTGTGTTAAGTTTCCTGAAAATCGGTTCAGATTTACATATAGCTCCCATATACATTTTCGTCCGATTTATTGTAATTGTTGCGCAAAGGTTCTTTTGTATGCTTCGATTTCCACAAAATTTTGCTTAGCATACTAAATTGAGTCTAGAATAATGAGTGGTGAGTTTCAGGAAAATCGGTCGAGATTTAGATATAGCTCCCATATATATTTTCTTCCGATTTAATGTAAATGATGCACCAAAGACCCTATATATCGCTCGATTTGCACGAAATTTGGCACAGCGCAATGAATTGGGTCTAGAATGATGTGTGTTAAGTTTCCTGAAAATCGGGTCAGATTTAGATATAGCTCCCATATCTATTTTCGTCCGATTTAAGGTAAATGGTGCACCAAAGTATCTATATATTTTTCGATTTGCCCGAAATTTGGCAGAGCGTAATGAATTGGGTCTACAATGATGTGTGATAAATTTCGTGAAAATCGGTTCAGATTCAGATATAGCTCCCATATATATTTTCGGCCGATTTAATGTAAATGGTGCACCAAAGTCTCTATATATCCTTCGCTTTCCACGAAATTTGGCACAGCCTACTGAGTTGAGTCTAGAATGATGTATGTTAAGTTTCCTGAAAATCAGTGCAGATATAGATATAGCTCCCATATATATTTTCGTCCGATTTTAGGTAAATAGTGCACCAAAGTCCCTATATATCCCTCGATTTGCACGAAATTTGGCACAGCGTACTGAATTGAGTCTAGAATGATGTGTATTAAATTTCCTGAAAATCGGTTCAGATTTAGATATAGCTCCCATATATATTTTCGACCGATTTAATGTAAATGGTGTACCGAAGTCCCTATATATCTTTCGATTTGCACGAAATTTGGCACAGCGAAGTGAATTAGGTCTAGAATGATGTGTGTTAAGTTTCGTGAATATCGGTCTAGATTTAGATATAGCTCGCATATATATTTTCGTCGGATTTAATGTAAATGGTCCACCAAAGTCCCTATATATATTTCGATTTGCCCGAAATTTGGTACAGCGTAATGAATTCGGCTTAGAATGATGTGTGTTAAGTTTCCTGAATATCGGTTCAGATTTGGATATTGCTCCCATATATATTTTCGTCCGATTTCAGGTAAATGGTGCACCAAAGTCCCTATATATCTTTCGATTTGCACGAAATTTGGCACAACGTAATGAATTAGGTCTGGAATGATGTGTGTTATGTTTCCTGAAAATCGGCTCAGATTAAGATATAGCTCCCATATATATTTTCGACCGATTTATTGTAATTGTTGCGCCAAGGTTCTTTTGTATGCTTCGATTTCCACAAAATTTTGCTTAGCATACTAAATTGAGTCTAGAATAATGAGTGGTGAGTTTCAGGAAAATCGGTCGAGATTTAGATATAGCTCCCATATATATTTTCTTCCGATTTAATGTAAATGATGCACCAAAGACCCTATATATCGCTCGATTTGCACGACATTTGGCACAGCGTAATGAATTGGGTCTAGAATGATGTGTGTTAAGTTTCCTGAAAATCGGCTCAGATGTAGATATAGCTCCCATATATATATTCTTCCAATTTTATGTAACTGGTCCACCAAAGTCCCTATATATCTTTCGATTTGCCCGAAATTTGGCACAGCCTACTGAGTTGAGTCTAGAATGATGTATGTCAAGTTTCCTGAAAATCGGTTCAGATTTAGATATAGCTCCCATATATATTTTCGTCCGATTTTAGGTAAATAGTGCACCAAAGTCCCTATATATCCCTCGATTTGCACGAAATTTGGCACAGTGTAGTGAATTAGGTCTAGAATGAAGTGTTTTAAGTTTCCTGAAAATCGGTTCAGATTTAGATATAGCTCCCATATATATTTTCGTCCGATTTTAGGTAAATAGTGCTCCAAAGTCCCTATATATCATTCGATTTGCACGAAATTTGGCACAGCCTACTGAATTGAGTCAATAATGGAGTGTATTAAGTTTCCTGAAAATCGGTTCAGATTTGGATATAGCTCCCATATATATTTTCTTCCGATTTAATGTAAATGGTGTACCAAAGTCCCTATATATCCCTCGATTTGCACGAAATTTGGCACAGCGCAATGAATTAGGTCTAGAATGATGTGTGTTAAGTTTCGTGAATATCGGTCTAGATTTAGATATAGCTCCCATATATATTTTGGCCCGATTTTATGTAAATGATGCACCAACGTCCCTATATATCTTTCGATTTGCACGAAATGTAGCATAGTGTAATGAATTAGGTCTAGAATGATGTGTGTTAAGTTTCCTGAAAATCGGTTCAGATTTAGATATAGCTCCCATATATATTTTCGTCCGATTTAATGTAAATAGAGCACTAAAGTCTCTATATATCTTTCGATTTGTACGAAATTTGGCACAGCGTAATGAATTAGGTCTAGAATGATGTGTGTTAAGTTTCCTGAAAATCGGTTCAGATTTAGATATAGCTCCCATATATATTTTCGTCCGATTTTCGGTAAATGGTGCTCCAAGGTCTCTATATATCTTTCAATTTGCACGAAATTTGGCACAGCGTACTGAATTGAGGCTAGAATGGTGTGTGTTAAGTTTCCTGAAAATCTGTTCAGATTTAGATATAGCTCCCATATATATTTTCGTCCGATTTTAGGTAAATAGTGCACCAAAATTTCTATATATCCTTCGATTTGCACGAAATTTGGCACAGTGTAATGAATTAGGTCGAGAATGATGTGTGTTATGTTTCCTGAAAATCGATACAGATTTAGATATATCTACCATATATATTTTCGTCCGATTTTAGGTAAATAGTGCACCAAAGTCCCTATATATCCTCCGATTTGCACGAAATTTGGCATAGTGTACTGAAATAAGTCTAGAACGATGTGTGTTAAGTTTCCTGAAAATCTGTGCAGATTTAGATATAGCTCCCATATATATTTTCGTCCGATTTAAGGTAAATGGTGTACCAAAGTCCCTATATATCATTCGATTTTTTTACTTTCATGTAGTCATGATTATTTTCTTGTTTTTTTTTCATCTTCCCAAGAAGCTTGGAAATTTTATCTTGATGATGTCATAAGCATGGGTTTTTGGTTCGGTGAGCATACTCACTGAGTCACTTGAATAGGATTTTCCCTTTGATGACAAATATAAATATTTTATGCAGCTATTTTCTATTTCTGCAACCTCTCTAAGAAGTATATAAAGCCTCCATCCACAGAGGAAGAGACATCAAACAGTAGCCAGCCATCTCAACCTCGTTGCGATCACAATCTCGTAATATCGTAGAACAACAATTTGTCGCCTTCATTATGAAATTTGTAAATATTTTCTTGTACATTGCCATTATTTCGGCCCTTGTATTCGCTGGAACTGAAGCCAGACCTTCTCGTGGCTATGGCCATAAAAAACATCATGGTTATAAAGACCGTACGAGAAAGATTGTGGGTAAAGTGACTAGGAAAGTAGGAGAAACAGGGGTAAGTGTATTTTCATTTTGATTTTTATTTTTATCATGCTCAATTTTGTTTTCTGACTATTTTTTGTATTTGGTGTTCTTGTAGATCAACGTCTTGACAGATGTGGCAAGTGGAGCGATTTTAAATGCAATTACTGCGAAGCCAACCGATGAAAATAATAATTAAATTTTGTTTGTGTGTGTGTAATTTGAGATTTGAAAAAAAAAATAAAAAAAATTAAAAAAATTGGTTCCAGAAAAAAAATCTTTTGAGGACTCATTTTCCAAGGGCCATATACGGCGTGGCTTTATTAGGGAACATTTGTTTTTCAGGGGCCACATAAGGTGCGGATTTTTTACAAAATATTTTTTTCAAAGCCTCTTTAGAGTCAATTAAAAAATTATTTAAAAAATCCACCCCTTGTGTAGTCTTGGAAACAAGGGACCCCTAAAAATAATTTTTAAAAAATCCATACCTTTCTAAAATTATTTAGAGTATTTATTTAAATAGCTAGTAGCTCATATTCCAAATTGAAAATTTTTTTTCAAAAGTAAAAAATTAGCCGAGTTTTTCAACCAGGGCCACACCCATACCTTCCACAGCTTTGCCGCCCATATGAGCCTTGAAAGATTAAAAAAAAAAATAGAATATTATTTATGCAAATAAAAACATATATCTGTTTCTACTCACCCCCGCTCTAATTAATTCCTATGATGTACTTCCACCTCTTCCCCTGCCACCGTATGGCCTTGCCTGGCCACCATAGGCCGGCTTGTATTGACCTCCACCATAACCACTAGATGGTTTTGTGTGGCGACCACCATTACCACTGGTTTGTTGGGAGTGGCGACTTCCATTTCCCGTTGTTTTCTTAGCATGGCTTCCGTTACCCCCACCACCACCAGATTTTTGACGACTTCTAGCCTCCGTATTTAGGGTATATAATGCCAGTATGGCAAAAGCCACCAAAAAGAAATACCTTAGATTCATGTTGCTGTTCCGAAGGCCTTCTGCAAGTATGCTGATTTTTTTCAATATACATTTTCTTTTATATAGGCCCCACAAGGTCATTGTTCGATCGGAATTCAATCAATTGCTTATCGAAAAAAAAAATCTCAAATAAATAACATCGACCACAGAGTTAATTATGCAGATTTATTATTGGAAGCCATATGAGGTTAACGAAAATAAAAAACAAAACAAAACCGCGATTGGTCATCCTCCAACGATTTTTTAAAAATTATTTTTAAGGGTTTATTACAAGGCGTCACTTACTTCACTTAGCTGGCTTGTTACAGAACGGTTGTTCCATAAGCCGAGCTTAAAAAAAATCCAAGCGCGTCGGTCTAGTGCGCAAATCTTTGCACCATTTACATGAAATCGGAGGAAACTATACCAATTTGGAAGACCACGTTCCAAGATGTTGTTTTCTACTTGGTCTTTCCATCTAATTCGTGGCCTTCCCCTTCTACGGGAACCATCAGTAGGCTCGCTTTTATATGCCTTTTGAGCTGAGCCACTCTCATTCATTCGCACAACATGACCTAGCCAACGTAGTCGCTGCAGCTCAATACGTCTAACAATGCCGATGTCCGAGAATAGCTGGTACAGCTCATGGTTCCACGCCTTATATACTTACTTAGCTGGCTTGTGACAGAACTTTCGTTCCATAAGCCGAGCTTAAAAAAGATTTCCAGGCGCGTTGTTATTTTGCGCAGTTTTTTCCAATTTGAAAGACCATTTTCGGCAATGTTGTCTTCGACTTGATCTTTCCATCGTATTCGTGGCCTTCCCCTTCTGCGTGATAGTTCACGCTGGTACAACTCATGGTTCATTCGACGGCGATATTCACCGTCAATGCAGATCGGTCCGTAGATCTTTCGAGAATTTTTCTTCTTTCAAACACCCAAGAGCTGCCTCATCTGCTTGCGCAAGTACCCATGCTTCAGATCCATATAACAGCACGGGTAGTATCAGCGTCTTGTAAAGTGTGAGTTTGGTCTGGCGGGAGGTGGCCTTGTTTCTAAACTGCTTACTTAGACCATAGTAGCATCTGTTGGCCATCACAATCCTTCTCCGAATTTTAAAACTGATGTCATTAATTTTATTTATGGTGGTACCAAGGTATGTAAAATCTTTAACTACCTCGAAGTTCCACAGTTGGTCCGAGTCTACTGGACGTCTTAGGCATTGATACCATCAGTTTGGTCTTCTCGCTGTTTACAGTTAGACCCACCTTGGCAGACTCCTTTTCAATTTGTTCAAAGGTGGCTGTTACCGCTCGCAATGTTCGACCCATTATATCGATGACATCGGCGTAGGCGAGTAACTGGCGTTGTTTGATGTTCAGAGTACCATTTCTGTTCACCTTTGCGTCTCGTATGACCTTTTCCAGCAGGATGTTAAATAGATCACACGACAAACTGTCACCTTGTCTGAATCCTCGTTCAGTATTAAAGGGCTCCGAGAGGTCCTTTCCGGCTTTAACTGCTGATCTTGTGCCTGTTAAAGTTATCCTGCATAGCCGAATTAATTTTGCAGGAATGTCGAACGTTGACATGCCATTAAACACTTCTGAACGGATAGGGCTGTCGAATGCGGCTTTATAGTCGACAAATAGGTGTTATGTGTCGATGTGTTTTTCGTGGGTCTTTTTCCAGGATTTGGTGCAGAGTGAAAATCTGGTCAATGGTGGATTTGCCAGGTCTTAAGCCGCATTGGTATGTTCCAATGATGTCATTGATCATTGGCTTCAGTCGTTCACACAGCACAGCACTGGATAACACTTTATATGCGATGGGAAGGAGACTTATTCCTCTATAATTGGCACATATCGTCTTGTCTCCTTTTTTGTGCTCGGAACACAGTATGCTGAGGTTCCAATCATTGGGCATGCATTCATCTAGCCAAATTGTACTAATCAGCTGGTGCATGCTCCTGACCAGCATCTGGCCACCAGTCTTGATTAGTTCGGCTGGTAACCCATCGGCTCCTGCTGCTTTATTGTTCTTGAGCCGATTAGTTGATTTTATGACCTCATCTTGGCTAGGTGGTATATACCGTCACTCTATACCGTCATCTATTATTGGTTCTGGGGTATCCTCTTCACCGCTACTATTTAATACCAGAAGTTTTTCAAAATGCTCCTTCCAAATCCTCAGCACGCTGTCTGTATCTGTCACCAGGTTTCCGTCTTCATCTCTACAGGAGGATGTGCCTGCGCCAAAGCCTTCGGTTTGGTGTTTTACTCGTTGGTAAAATTTCCGGACTTCATTCTGTACATCCCGATTTGCTCACGATTTGCTATTACAAGGCGTGGGTTTTTAAAAATTAATTTTAAAGGTCTACCATAAGGCTTGGATTTTTTTTAAATCAATTTTAAAGGTCTACCATAAGTCATGTGCGGAAAATGCCCCATCCTAAAACCTCAGACCTGTGGTCGGATGTTTTTTGTGTTGCCATCAATCGCTATTGAATTGAAATCGCCATTGAATATCAATCAGTAATGAATAAGCATCTATGGTGGGGTCTTTTCATAATTCTATCGCAGTTCTGCTATTACGAACTTCAAGCCAAACGATTAACAGTATCTAGGATGTGGAAGGTATTACAGCTTCCAATCCATGATCACCCAGGGAGGAGGTGAGTTGTCTCATTTTCGATTTTTCAATTCCCGTTTATTGACTTAATATTTCGAATCTTCTATTTCAAGCGCGAAACCATTGGTTAAACCGATAAAAACTCGAATGTTGGATATCTTCGAAGAACTGATTAAGTCATATAAATATAAAATATTTCATTATGATGATGATGATTAATAAATAAAAGAATTATTCATAATAAATAAATAAAAATCACAATTATTAACAAAATATTTTTAAAAAAATCGCCACGCCTTTTGTGGACCCTTGAAAATTAATTTTGAACCAGTAAGGAAAGCAGTAATGTCGGACTGGGCCGCCTATATGATACCTTTCACCACTTTGGGTATATTCACAAGATGAATCCTAACTGACGTCGCATTTTTAAAGGACCAGTAAAATGAAATTGGATCCATAAAGAAGTCATTCTGCAACCGATACTAAATTTTTCATTTGATCAGATATAGAAGCTATATCTAAATCTGAACCGATTTTCAGGAAACTTAACACACTTCATTCTAGACATTATTCATTGCGCTGTGCCAAATTTCGTGCAAATCGATGGATATATAGGGCCATTGGTGAACCATTTACTATAAATCGGACGAAAATATATATGGGAGCTATATCAAAATCTGAACGGATCTTCATGAAACTTAGCACACATCATTGTCGACTCAATTCAGTACGCTAAGCCAAATTTCGTGAAAATCGAAAGATATATAGAGACTTTGGTGCACCATTTACATTAAATCGGACGAAAATATATATGGGAGCTATATCTAAATCTCAATTGATTTTCACGAAACTTGGCACACATCATTCTAGACTTAATTCAGTAGACTATGCCAAATTTCGTGGAAATCGAAAGATACATAAAGACTTTGGTACACCGTTTACCTTAAATCGGACGAAAATATATATGGGAGCTATATATAAATCTGAATCGATTTTCACGAAACTAAGCACATACCACTCTACACTCAAAAAAAAATATATATATATATATATATATGGGAGCTATATCTAAATCTGAACCGATTTTCACGAAACTTAACACACATCATTCTATGCCTAAGTCATTACGCTGTGCCAAATTTCGTGCAAATCGAATGATATTTAGGGACTTTGGTGCGCCATTTACCTTAAATCGGACGAAACTATATATGGGAGCTATATCTATATCTGAATCGATTTTTTCGAAACTTGACACACATCATTCTGGACCTAATTCAGTACGCTGTGCCAAATTTCGTGCAAATCGAAACATATATAGGGACTGTGGTGCAGCGTTTACATTAAATCGGACGAAACTATACATGGGAGCTATATCTAAATCTGAACCGATTTTCACGAACCTTAGCACATATCATTCTACACTCAATTCATTACCACATGACAAATTTCGTGCAAATCGAAAGATATACAGGGGCTTTGGTGCACCATTTACCCTAAATCGGACAAAAATATATATGGAAGCCATATCTAAATCGGAACTGATTTTCACGAAACTTAACACACATCATTCTATACCTAATTCATTACGCTATGCCAAATTTCGTGCAAATCGAATGATATTTAAGGAATTTTGGTGCATTCATAAAAATCGCTATATATGTGCCACATTTTCGTGTCATTCTGGACCTAATTCAGTACGCTGTGCCAAATTCCGTGCAAATCGAAACATATATAGGGACTGTGGTGCAGCCAATTTGAACCGATTTTTCCCAATTTCAATGGGTTTCGTCCTTGGGTCAAATAAGTGACCTATGCCAAATTTCATCCAAATCGGATCATAAATGCGACCTGTACTCTGTTTACAATTTGACATGGACAGACGGACGGACGGACATGCATAAATCGACTCAGAATGTGATTCTATGCATAGGTGGCGAATATTAATAATTTTTGGTAGGGAGATTTGTTCTTTACGACTACAAAATATCGAATTGCAGCGAATTTGGTTGAAAAACGCGCTCAAGAACCCCAAAATATCGAAAATTAGGGGGTACCCTTATATGGAAGCTTCTCGAAAAAAATGGACCCTTATATGGGGGCTATCCGAAAATATGGACCCATATTTATAATTTTTAGTGGAGAGATTTGCTACCCAATAAGAACTCAATGTACCAAATTTCAGCGAATTTTGTTGAAAAACGCGCTCAAGAACCTCAAAATACCGAAAATTGGGGGTGGACTTATATGGGGGATATCCGAAAAAATTTACCTATATTTATAGTTTTTTTGTGGAGAGATTTGGTACCTATTAAAAACTCAAAATACTTAGTTACAGCCAATTCGGCGAAAAAATACGATCAAAACCTCCAAAATACTGAAAATTAGGAGGTACCGTTATGTGGGGGCTACCAGAAAAAGTGGACCTATATTTACAATTTTTTGTGGAGACATTTAGTACCTAATAAGAAACCATTGCACCAAATTTCAGCAAATTCGGTTGAAAAACGCGCTCAAGAACCCCAAAATACCGAAAAGTGGGGTGTACCCTTATATGGGAGCTATGCCTAAACGTGGACCGATATATCCCATCATCGAACTTGACCTGCCTGCAGACAAAAGACAAACCTATGCAAAATTTCAGCACCCTATCTCAATTCCATCAGAAGATATCATGATTACAACAGACGGAGGGATGGACATGACAAGATCGTCTTAGAAATTTACCCTGATCAAGAATATACTTGTACGTTATAGGGTCGGAAAGGAATATTTCGATGTGTTACAAACGGAATGACAAAATTAACATACCCTCCATAATATGGCGGAGGGTATAAAAATCCACGCCTCATATGGAGTCTTGAAAAAATATTTTTGTAAAATATCCCCATTATTCATGTGAGGTAAATAAATTCGGTCTGCGTATTTTCCCCCTTTGCGGAAAATCCTCTTTCAATTTGGCCTGACCAGAAATAGTTGCCTAATAATTCTTTAAAACCGCATACATAAATATAATTTTTTGTATGCATGAAATTGTTGGAATCTGTGATAACCCTTGAGACTATATAAGGGACATATCCAGACCAGTATCCAGTAGACAGTATTGAGTTGTGAAAGTATCGGAAGCCATGAAATTTTTATATACCCTGTCTTATATCGGCATTTTATTGGCCATTCTATCCATGGACGTTGAGGCCAAACCGATAGCTAATCATTTGTCCATGTCACATATGGGCGGAGTTTTGGTGGATTTATGGGTGGTGATGTCTCAAATAATGGAGTAAGTTGAATTTCTTTTTTTTTTTGGAAATTTCGATGCGATATTTTTAATTTTTTTGCAGATTGAAATTTTGGCCGATACCATAAGTAAATTAATTATTAAGGAAATGGAGAAGAAGGGGATAATTTAAAATGTATTTCAATTAAATTTAAATAAAAAAAAATGAAAATAAATATCCGAATTTTTTAATTATCAAAACTGACCACTTTTTTATGAGCGAACTATTTTTTCCGATTTTTTTCCTAAGCCGCATAAAATTTAAAATTATGTCTCTAAGCCATACCACAGACTGACTCATTATCGGAGATTTTTTTATTATTAAATTTTCAAAACACTTATGTATTTGAAAATCTGTGGTTTTGAAATTTTCTCTATAAAAACCTAGGCCTTTTCTGAAAATTACTTACACTCTACCATGGACCCCACAATAGTTTACACTTGGTTCCTGCTGCTATTGGCGATTATTGCTTGCCACAATGCTGAGGCCCGATTTACAGTGGTAAGGAAAATTTTGATATTGGAATTGAAAAAAAAAAACAAATAATAAACCAAAATATATATATATATTTTTTTTACCAGCCCAAAGGTGCTGTGAGATATGCAGCCAAGATGGCCACGAGGGCGGAGGAATATTTAAGGCATAAGGCGTATGATAATATGTAAATATTTATTTACATCGAAAATATCATAAATTAATAAAAAAAAATAAGTAAATTAACCCATAAATTTTTAAAAATAAGGATCCACACAAAAAACAGCTAGGTGATTGATGATCCAGGTATACCCGCCATCTCTGCGACCAGCTTCTCTTATCGGCACATCCACCTTTGTCGGCCGGCTTCTTCATCCAGCCTGAACCCTTGGCCACAGTCATCCTAATCTTCTCGGTCAAACGGTTTCCAAGTGGCTTGTGCGCATCTTCGCCCTGTGCCATCATCTCCCAGGCTGTTCCATTTGCAAGCCTGATCATATCGGCGATTTTAATTTTCAGCCTATTCCCAATGCTGTCCATAGACTTCAAGTCATTAGGCAAACTTACTGCTTACTGTCTGCTCAATTCCTTCGACTTCCTTATTGCCACCAAAATCTTCATTTGAATGGCCGTCATTTTCATTACGAGCCACACCATCCAACGTTGGCTGCGTATTACAAGTGGCTGCTGGATTCAACTTCCCGGACGCATTTCCACGATTTATAGCGGCAATCTTCATTACTGGAACATCCATAGTTAACGACTTCGGCTGATCGGCCCAATTATGTTTTGTTGTCGCATCAGCGCCATTGTCCGCCGGCTTAATCTTCTTCAGAACAGTTATCCACTTCCCAGCAGGTCTTCTTTTATGAACTTGCCTCTTCATCAGATTCAATTTCACAGCCAGACCCTTTTCAATAACAGGTGTCACCGCATCAGCCACCCCTCGACTGGAGCAAATTTCTGCGCACACTTCGGCTGATCGGCCCAATTATGTTTTGTTGGCGCATCAGCGCCATTGTCCGCCGGCTTAATCTTCTTCAGAACAGTTATCCACTTCCCAGCAGGTCTTCTCTTATGAACTTGCCTCTTCATCAGATTCAATTTCACAGCCAGACCCTGTTCAATAACAGGTTTCACCGCATCAGCCACCCCTCGACTGGAGCAATTTTCTGCGCACATGGAATATTACTATGAGCAAATGGAGTATAACTTACCACTTGCCGCTCCTTACTGGCATTGGCTACCATAAACCTAACCAACTTATCACATTCGGCCTCCGCTGCTTCTTGTGCCTTCTTCGAAAGTGTCAATTCTTCAGACAGCTTTTTTATATGCATTTCACGGGATTTCGGTGCGGTGTGGTTAGCTGCCATAATGTCTGCAGCATTGGCGACCACTTGCTTAGCCAAATTATCTCGTTCGGCATCTGCTGATCGACGGTTCTTCTCCGAAAGATCTAGTTCTTTTAAACGATTCCTTTTCTCTTCTTCCCATGATTTTTCTGTTGGCTGGGGTTTCTCTGCAGCCACCACCAATTCACCTTTAAACTTGCTACCTGATAGTACAATTCGATGTGTGTATCTCTAGACTCCGTATACCTTGCCTGCAACCTTTCTTGAAGGCTACCCTTGGCGTCTTCCGATATTTTTAGAGCAACTTCTAGCTCCTTATTTCTTGACCGTAACTCCGCCATGTCACGGCTTTTCTCCTCCAATTCTGTTTGAAGGCTGACAATTTGTTCTTGGGCTGGCCTAAAACCTCCTGCCATATTGGATTTCTTCTCCAATATCACCATCCACCGATCTCGCACCACCGGAACGTCTTTCACTTCATCGGGTGCATCCCTCACTAGACTTTCTATAAAGTCATATAGATTCTGTACCACAGTCGTATATAGTCGATCGATATTTTCTGCGAACATGCCAATATTATTTAGTAGAGAGTTTATCTTCAACTTTAGTTCAGTCGGTGCCGAGACTCTGCCTGGTTTATTGTCTAGGGTAAGGGACTTTGCCGCCTCCTTCCCTTCATCTGCAGCCGCTATGCTCAGAATCAAAGCTTCGCCGACTAAATGTCTCGCCGTCACCGCCATCTTCCTTGCCGCTGTCTCCTTTTGACTTAGAATTTTATTATACCCTTCACCACTCTCTGGTACAGGGTATTATGTCTATGTACATATGTTTGTAACAGGCAAAAGGAATCGAGATAGACCCATGGTTACTTTTGAGAATATGCATAGAATCATTTTTTGAGTCGATTTATGCAAGTCCGTCTGTCCGTCCATGTATTTTTGTGAACAAAGTACAGGTCGCATTTATGATCCGATTTGGATGAAATTTGGCATAGGTCACTTATTTGGCCCACGGACGAACCCTATTGAAATTCAAGAAAATCGGTTCAGATTTAGATATAGCTCCCATATATATTTTTGTCCGATTTAATGTAAATGGTGTACCAAAGACCCTTAATGTCGTTCGAATTGCACGAAATTTGGTATAGCTTACTGAAATAAGCCTAGAATAATGTGTGCTAGGTTTCGTGAAAATCGGTTCAGATTTAGATATACCTCCCATATATAATTTCGTCCGATTTAATATAAATGCTACACCAAAGTCCCTTAATGTCTTTCGATTTGCATGAAATTTGGCACAGGGTACTGAATTAAGTCTAGAATGAAGTGTTTTAAGTTTCCTGAAAATCGGTTCAGATTTAGATATAGCTCCCATATATATTTTCGTCCGATTTAATGTAAATGGTGCACCAAAGTCCCTATATATCTCTCGATTTGCACGAAATTTGGCACAGCGTAATTAATTAGGTCTAGAATCACGTATGTTAAGTTTCCTGAAAATCGGTTCAGATTTAGATATAGCTCCCATATATATTTTCGTCCGATTTAATGTAAATGGTATACCAAAGTCCCTACATATCTTTCGATTTGCACGAAATTTGGCACAGTGTACTAAACTAAGTCTAGAATGATGTGTGTTAAGTTTCCTGAAAATCGGTTCAGATTTAGATATAGCTCCCATACATAGTTTCGTCCGATTTATTGCAAATCAAATTTAGATATGGCTCCCATATATATTTTCGTCCGATTTGAGACAAATGGTACACCAAAGTCCCCTAGTGTCTTTCGATTTGCACGAAATTTGGCACAGCGTAATGATTTAGGTCTAGAATAATGTATGTTAAATTTCGTGAAGATCGGTTCAAATTTAGATATAGCTTCTATATCTGACCAAATGAAAAATTTAGTATCGGTTGCAGAATGACATGTTATAGATCCAATTTCATTTTACTCGTCCTTTAAATATGCGACGTCTGTTAGGTTTCATCTGTTGAATATACCCAAAGTGGGTAAGGGTATCATATAGTTGGCCCCGTCCGACTTTATTACTTTCCTTACTGGTTTTTAAATTCATTTTCAAGGGTCCATATGAGGAGCGGATTTTTTTTTAATTAATTTTTTTCTGACCATTTTTTATTGACCATTATCATTGTCCATATATCTATTGATCATATTGACATTCCGCTCCACAACTTTACCAGCAATTTTATCAACACCCCGCTGTGACGATCTACCGACTGTGGAGGCAAACGATCGACCAATGCTATTAGACATTCTACCCTAAAAGTATGCATTAAATTATTCAATATTATCATGAACAAACATGATGCGTAGCACACTTACAAATCCACCAAAAAAATTAAAGGACTCAACTTGGGTGGAGGCTAGGCCAAGAAGCAGCGCAAGTAGTGGCCAGCAGAAGGTATAGGAAAAAATCATGGCAAATAAATTTGCGGACTCTTGACTTCGGACACTGAGATCTAATTGAGGAATGGGGAATTATTGTGTTTAGAAATGAGATCTTGAAGCTGTTCCCGTATTTGAATAGACGTGATTGGAATATTAATTTGGAGGCGATTAAATTCATGTGAATATTTAAAAGAAATTATTATTCGTGCGGGGCAATTTTTTAATGATTAAAATTTTTTTTTTTTTTTTTGGGCTCACCAAGAGGCTTGGTTTTTTTAAACATATTTTTTAATGCATCTATTATTTGCCACAATATTAAAAAATTTGTTTAATAGTTATCCTCGGTGTTTTTTGCGGCGTTTATTCGGTTTTTCGCCTTGCTGGCCGACGCCAACCGCTTTATGGGCAGACTTAGCCACTTTACCAACTTTACCAACTCGGCTGGCCACCCTGCCTGCGGTGGCAGCAGCTCTGGCCTGAAATGATAAAAAAAATCTCAATAAAATCGAATTATCCATAAAGCCGTCGAACTTACAATGGCACCGAACAGGCCGACAAATGCCTCTGCCTCCTGATATTCGAACAGTATTAGAAGAATAACCGATAAAATAAATATCGCAAAAACTTGCATCGTTCGTGCTGCTTCTTTCGATTATACTGAAATTGAAAGTGATTGTGAATTGAATTGGTAGATGGCAGGTCATATTTATACGACAACAACAACAATGGCAAATTGAAAGCAAATCAGATCAGATGATTCATGAAACCACAATATGAAACCACAGATGAATCCTAACAGACGTCGCAGGACCAGTAAAATGAAATTGGATCCATAAACATGTCATTCTGCAACCGATACACATTTTTTTTTTCATTTGGTCAGATATAGAAGCTATATACAAATCTGAACTGATTACAGGAAACTTATCGCACATCATTCTGGACCTAATGCAGTACCCTATGTCAAATTTCGTGAAAATCGAAATATATATAGGGACTTTGGGGACCCATTTACCTTAAATCGGGCGAAAATATATATGGGAGCTATATATAAATCTAAACCGATCTTCCCGAAACTTAACACACATCATTCTGAACCTAATGCAGTACCCTATGTCAAATTTCGTGCAAATCGAAAGTTATATAGGGACTTTGGTACGCCATTTTCCTTAAATCCGACAAAAATATATATGGAAGCTATATCTAAATCTGAACCGATTTTTACGAAACTTTGCACACATCATGCTATACCTAATTCATTACGCTGTGCCAAATTTCGTGCAAATCGAAGGATATATAGGGACTTTGCTGCACCACTTACATTAAATCGGACGAAAATATATATGGGAGCTATGTCTAAATCTGGACCGATTTTCAGGAAACTTATCGCACATCATTCTAGACCTAATTAATTAGGCTGTGCAAAATTTCGTGCAAATCGAAAGATATATAGGAACTTTGGAGCACCATTTACATTAAATCGGACGAAAATATATATGGGAGCTATATCCAAATCTGAACCGATTTTCACGAAACTTTGCACACATCATTCTAGACCTAATTCAGTACTCTGAGCCAAATTTCGTGCAAATCGAAAAATATATTGGGGCTTTGCTGCACCATTTACATTAAATCGGATGAAAATATATATGGGAGCAATACCTAAATCTGAACCGATTTCAGAAAATTTAACACACATCATTCTAGACCTAATTCATTACGCTGTGCCAAATTTCGTGCAAATCGAAAGATATATAAGGACTTTAGTGCACCATTTATCTTAAATCGGACGTAATTATATAAAGGTGCTATATCGAAATCTGAACCGATTTTCAGGAAACTTTGCACACATCATTCTAGACCTTATTCATTACGCTGTGCTAAATTTCGTACAAATCGAAGGATATATAGGGACTTTGCTGCACCATTTACATTAAATCGGACGAAAATATATATGGGAGCTATATCTAAATCTGAACCGATTTTCACGAAACTTTGCACACATCATTCTAGACCTTATTCATTACACTGTGCAAAATTTCGTGCAAATCGAAAGATATATAGGGACTTTTGTACACCATTTACATTAAATCGGACGAAAATATATCTGGGAGCTATATCTAAATCTGGACCGATTTTCAGGAAACTTATCGCACATCATTGTAGACCTAATTCAGTACTCTGAGCCAAATTTCGTGTCAATCGAAGGATATATAGGGACTTTGCTGCACCATTTATATTAAATCGGACGAAGATATATATGGGAGCTATATCTAAATCTGGACCGATTTTCAGGAAACTTAAAACACATCATTCTAGACCTAATTCAGTACTCTGAGCCAAATTTCGTGCAAATCGAAGGATATATAGGGACTTTGCTGCACCATTTATATTAAATCGGACGAAGATATATATGGGAGCTATATCTAAATCTGAACCGATTTTCAGGAAACTTAACACACATCATTCTAGACCTAATTCAGTACTCTGAGCCAAATTTCGTGCAAATCGAAGGATATATAGGGACTTTGCTGCACCATTTACATTAAATCGGATGAAAATATATATGGGAGCTATATCTAAATCTGAACCTATTTCCACGAAACTTTGCACACATCATTCTAGACCTTATTCATTACGCTGTGCAAAATTTCGTGCAAATCGAAGGATATATAGGGACCTTGCTGCACCATTTACATTAAATCGGACGAAAATATATATGGGAGCTATGTCCAAATCTGGACCGATTTTCAGGAAACGTATCGCACATCATTCTAGACCTAATTAATTTGGCTGTGCAAAATTTCGTGCAAATCGAAGGATATATAGGGACTTTGGAGCACCATTTACATTAAATCGGACAAAAATATTTATGGGGGCTATATCTAAATCTGAACCGATTTTCACGAAACTTTGCACACATCATTCTAGACCTAATTCAGTACTCTGAGCCAAATTTCGTACAAATCGAAAGATATAGAGGGACTTTGGTACACCATATACGTAAAATCGGACGAAAATATATATGGGAGCTATATCAAAATCTGAACCGATTTTCACGAAACTTTGCACACATAATTCTAGACCTAATTCATTACGCTGTGCTAAATTTCTTGCAAATCGAAAGATATATAGGGTCTTTGGTACACCATATACGTTAATCGGACGAAAATATATATGGGAGTGCAAATCGAATGATATATAGGGACTTTGATACGCCTTTTTCCTTAAATCGAACGAAATTATATAAAGGAGCTATATCTAAATCTGAACCGATTTTCACGAAACTTTGCACACATCATTCTAGACCTAATTTAGTACTCCGAGCCAAATTTCGTGCAAATTGAAAGATATATAGGGACTTTGGTACGCCATTTTCCTTAAATCGGACGAAAATATATATGGGAGCTATATCTAAATCTGAACCGATTTTCACATAACTTTGCACACATCATGCTATACCAAATTCATGACGCTGTGCTAAATTTCTTGCAAATCGAAAGATATATAGGGTCTTTGGTACACCATATACGTTAATCGGACGAAAATATATATGGGAGCTATATCTAAATCTGGACCGATTTTCAGAAAACTTATCGCACATCATTCTAGACCTTATTCATTACGTTGTGCCAAATTTCGTGCAAATCGAAAGATATATAGGGACTTTGGTACGCCATTTTCCTTAAATCGGACTAAAATATATATGGGAGCTATATCTAAATCTGAACCGATTTTTCCCAATTTCAATAGGATTCGTCCTTCGGCCAAACAAATGAGCTGTGCCAAATTTCATTCAAATCGGATTATAAATGCGACCTGTACTTTGTTTACAATTTAACACAGTGTTGTGAAGGGTATAAAAATTTAGGTCTCACCAAGAGGCGAGGACTTACACAAGGCGTGGATTTTTTAATACTTTTTCAATGCATCCTTTATTTACCTCAATATTACAATTTGTTTCTATAATTATCCGGGATATTTTTTGCGACGGGCTGCCGCACGTTTTTCATGCAAATTATTCGGTTTTTCGCCTTGCTGGCCGCCGCCAACTGCATCATGGGCAGACTTAGCCGCTTTACCAACTCGGCTGGCATTTGAAGCCACCCTGCCTGCAGTGCCACCAGCAGCTCTGGCCTGAAATGATAAAAAAAACCGTCAACAAAATTAGATTATCTTCAAAATCGCCAAACTTACAATGGCCCCAATTAGGCCAAGAAATGCCTCCGCCTCCTGACATTCGAACAGTATTAGAAGAATAACCGATAAAATAAATATCGCAAATACTTGCATCGTTGGTGCTGCTTCTTTCGATTCTATTGAAATTCAAAGTGATTGTAAATTGATTTGGTAGATGGCAGGTCATATTTATACGACCAGAACAACAAATGGCAAAATGAAAGCAAATCAGATCAGATGATTCATGTCACAGAAACCACAATATTTAATACGGGCGGTTTCCCAAGTGGCGAGTCATATTGAAACTAATAAAAATCTAGAAATTTACAAAAACCACGCCTTATATGTCCCCGAAAAAAATTAGTTAAAAAATCCACGCCTTATATATGTCCTCGGGGTGGCGTAGGGGATGATATTGGATTTAACATGGCGAAGTCCAGACTTATCTTGGTCCCTCTTTCATCTCAATTGTGGACACTGACTTCCCCGCGGTGTCACCTGGGGAGCTATTTTCATCACCCGTTTGTCCTTGGCGGATGTACTCAAAAAGTATAATGCCGATATTATTACCTTACAGGAAATGCGATGGAAAGGGACTGGCGTAAATAAATCATATGATTACGCCCTGTATTATAGCTGTCATGAATCGAGACAGGAATTTGGCTGCGGATTTATGGTTAACAGGAGAATAAAAGATTCAGTCCAGTAGATGAGCGAATTGCTATAATCCATATAAAAGCGAAGTTCTTCTACATCAGTCTCATTTGCGCCCATGCTCCGACCGAAGATAAAGATGAACAGACCTAAGACATATTTTTCGAGCGCCTAGAAACAACATATGATCGTTGCCCTGGCCATGACATTAAAATTCTGCTAGGAGATTTGAATGCAAAAATCGGAAGGGAAAATATCTTTGGCCGTCGCCGTCGGAAAATTCAGCCTCCATGAAGAAACATCAGACAACGGCATGAGGTTGATTGACTTTACGGCAGCAAAGCATCAAGCATCTCGATATACACAAGGCCATCTGGATTTCTCCCGATCGAACAACGAGAAATCAAATTGATCATGTTGTGATAGACGGAAGGCATTCATCCAGTGTTTTAGACGTCCGATCGATCCGGGGAGCGATTATCGATTCGGACCATTACCTAGTAGTAGTAACTCGTAATGCGATGGAGAACTATCGGGAGAAAATGAGAGAGGAGAAACGTATTTTCAGAAAAAAAAACAAGAAAATCGTGAGCGTGAGCAAATCGAGAAGTACATGAGTCAGAATGAAGTCCGAATATTCTACCAACGGGTAAAACACCAA
Source organism: Musca vetustissima (assembly GCF_032173495.1). Lineage (NCBI taxonomy): Eukaryota > Metazoa > Arthropoda > Insecta > Diptera > Muscidae > Musca > Musca vetustissima. The sequence goes on along the minus strand of NW_026888185.1, from coordinate 66,213 downwards.
ACCGAAGGCCTTGGTGCAGGCACATCCTCCTATAGGAAACTTGGTGACAGATACAGACATCGTGGTATCAAATAGTAGCAGTGAAGTGGATACCCCAGAACCAATAATAGATGACGGTATATAGTGTATACCACCTAGCCAAGATGAGGTCAGAATAGCAATCAATCGGCTGAAGAATAATAAAGCAGCAGGTGTGATGGGTTAGAAGCCGAACTATTCAAGACTGGTGGCCTATTCAAGACCATACCAATGCGGCTTCAGACCTGGCAAATCCACCATTGACCAGATATTCACTCTGCGCCAAATCCTGGAAAAAACCCACGAAAAACACATCGACACATTCCACCTATTTGTCGACTATAAAGCCGCATTCGACAGCCCTATTCGTTCAGAGGTGTTTAAAGCCATGTCTGCGTTTGGCATTCCTGCAAAATTAAAGGCGGAAAGGACCTATCGGAGCCCTTTAATACCGAACGGGGATTCAGACAAGGTGACAGTTTGTCGTGTGATCTTTTTAACATCATGCTGGAAAAGGTCATGCGAGAGGCAAAGGTGAAGAGAAATGACACCCTGTACACCAAACAACACCAGTTACTCACCCTCACCGATGACATCGACATAATGGGTCGAACATTGAGTGCGGTAACAGCCACCTTTGAGCCAATTGAGAAGGAGTTTGCCAAAAGTGGGCCTGGCAGTAAACGGTGAGAAGACCAAAGCGGTTGGTATCAACGCTCAAGACGTCCAGTAGACTCGGACCAACTGCAGAACTTGAGAACAACAGCTTCGAGGTAGTCAAAGATTTTATATACCTTGGTACCGCCATAAATAAAACGAATGACATCTGTTGCATGGCCAACCGATGCTACTATGGTCTGAGCAAACAATCCAAAAGCAAGGCCACCTCCCGCCAGACCAAACTTACACTCTACAAGACGCTGATACTACCCGTGCTGTTATATGGATCTGAAGCATGGGTACTTACGCAAGCATATGAGACAGCTCTTGGAGTGTTTGATAGAAAAATTCTCCGAAAGATCTATGGGCCGATCTGCGTTGATGGTGAATATCGCCGTCGAATGAACCATGAGACATCGGCATTGTTAGACGTTTTGAGCTGCAGCGACTACGCTGGCTATGTCATGTTGTGAGAATGGATGAAGATGCCCCACCCCAGAAGGCATATAAACGCGAACCAGCTGATGGTTCACGCAGAAGGGGAAGACCACGAATACGATGGAAAAATCAAGTCGAAGACAACATTGCCGAAAATGGTCTTTTAAATTGAAAAAAAAAACTGCGCAAAAGACCCACGCGCCTGGAAATCTTTTCTAAGCTCGGCTGTCACAAGCCAGCTATGTAAGTAAGATATATGTTCCCGATAAACAATTATTTATAAAATCCACGCCTATGTGTAGGTGTCCAAAAATATTTTTTTAAATAATCCGCCGTTTTTTTTCCAACTCTTATTACTAATATCAAACTTACGGCTAGCTATATTTATAAATATTTTATGGTTAGAAAAATATATATGCCGATACATAAGTCCGCAATTTTCAAAACCACCATTTGGTTTTAAAATACGCATAGATTTTCTCAGCCCAATAACCTATAAAATATCAATCGGTAATGAACTATTTTCTAAGAAACTATTCAGCTGGGATCCGGACCGCACAGCTTCGTTTGGGGTCATTATGCAATTTTTTAAAGTGTTCGTGTTCGTCGTTGTTGTTGTCTTCGCTTCGCTTTGTATGCACAAGAGTGAAGCTAAAGGCTATGGCGGAAAGATGGTGGGAGCTTTTCTGGTAAGTCGGAATTTTCTTCGATTTTTGTTTTGTTTTGATTTTAATTGACGTTGCCCATCTCTGTAATTAGCGATTATTTATGCGTAAAACACCAAAAACACTGGCCCAAATGGCATCGAAGCAAGCCACCAGCACAGCTTCCAGGAGCATGGCTCACAGTGCCAGGGGTATAGCTAAAACTGTTGCAAAGGATACGGCAAAGGCAGCCGATGAATATACCCTGAGGCGGGGTTAGGAAACAGGATCCATTCGGGAAATTGCTATGCCTGGGATATCATTCATAATAAAATATAAAAATAATTTTTTTAAATAAAAAAATATTTTTTTTATTTGAGATTTTTTTTCAGAATTAATTTTTGTGGGTGTTAATCAAGGCGTGGATTTTTTAAAAATTATTTTTAAGGGTCTAACACAAGGCGTGGATTTTTTAAAAATTATTTTTAAGGGTCTAACACAAGGCGTGGATTTTTTAAAAATTATTTTTAAGGGTCTAACACAAGGCGTGGATTTTTTAAAAATTATTTTTAAGGGTCTAACACAAGGCGTGGATTTTTTAAAAATTATTTTTAAGGGTCTAACACAAGGCGTGGATTTTTTAAAAATTATTTTTAAGGGTCTAACACAAGGCGTGGATTTTTTAAAAATCATTTTTTAAGGGTCTAACACAAGGCGTGGATTTTTTAAACATTATTTTTAAGGGCCTACCATAAGGCGTGGATTTTTTAAACATTATTTTTAAGGGTCTAACACAAGGCGTGGATTTTTTAAAAATTATTTTTAAGGGTCTAACACAAGGCGTGGATTTTTTAAAAATTATTTTTAAGGGTCTAACACAAGGCGTGGATTTTTTAAACATTATTTTTTTATTTCATTTCTGACTTCTTATCATAACAATTATATTTTTATTTGATTCACATTTTTTTCATTTTTAATACAATACAACCGAGTTGCGGTTCCGATTATAAAAATATGCAATCACCCCGATGGCGAGTAATATAATTACAGCACAACCACTAAATATCAAGATGTAAGTTGTTATTGACTTCTTTTGCGGTTTTTTGTCGGCATCTTGTTGTTTCGCGGCATACGGATCCTCCCAGCCATAATCGGCAAAGGTTTCATAATGTTTCACATTTAGGCTCTGGACAGCATTGTGGGTGACTTTTTTATGGGCAACTTCCTTTTTCGATTTGGATTTAATTTTCTAAAAAAAATTAAAAAAAAATATTTTTTTAAAATTAAAAAAATGATATTTTTTTTATAAAAAAATGATATTTTTTTATAAAAAAAATTTAAAAAAATATATTTTTTTTAAATGAAAAAAAATATTTTTTTTGTAGAAAAATATTTTTTTAAATAGTTTTTTTTTATAAAAATATTTTTTTATATTTTTTTCATTAAAAAAAATGTTTACCAACTTACATCCATAATACTGCTGGCGGCCTTTGAAAGCCATGATTTTTTCTTTGCCGGTTCGGAATTTAGCTGCTGACCGCCCTGACCCTGACCATTAGCGGGTATATTGACATTAATGTTAATGGGATCATTTGCGGGGGCTGCAGAATTTTGATTACCACTGGGAACCTGAAAATATTTATATATTTTTTAAATAATTAAAAAAATAAAAATTTTATGTTGTATAACGGTTATTTTCAAACTGTTATACTAATGTACAACAGTTTCAAAAGACTTGATTTGGTTATAAATTGTGATAGAAAGCAAAAAATTTGCCATTTTGGACCTGTATAACAGTTTCCTCTAACTGTTATACTAGTGTATAACACTTAATAATGTGTAAAATTACATAGAAACGATGATAAAAATTAAAAATTTGGCATTTTGGACCTGTATAACAGTTTCTTGAAACTGTTATACTGCAGTATAACTGTTGGAATGCTGTGAATTTAATGGGAAAAATTATATGTGATGAATATGGATCAAAGGAAATTATATCTAAATTTTTTTAGAGATTTTTTTAATTTATAATTAAAAAAATATATTTTTTATAAAAAAATTAAAACAAATAAAAATAATATCTGTTAAAAAATATATTTGTTAAAACTGTTCTAAAATAATTAAAGTCCCTTCCAAATTACTTTCATGTCTATTTTTATGGAAAAATTTTAGTTAATATTAAATTTTTTGGCAGTATAACAGTTTCCTCTAACTGTTACACTAGTGTATAACACTTTAAAATGTGTAAAATTGCTTAGAAATTGTGATAGGAAGTACAACTTTAGCATTTTGGAGCTTTATAACAGTTTTCTTAAACTGTTATACTGCAATATAACAGTTGAAAATGTGAGAATTTAGCTGAGAAAAAATTATAATTGATTATACGTTTATATTTGTAATATTTTTTTCTTTTAATTTTTTTGTTAAAAAAATAATTTTTATAAAAATTAAAAAAAATATTGTGAATATAACACATTTGTGAAACTGTTCGAAATTAATTACAATCATTTCCAAATTACTTTAACGTCTATTTTTATGAAAAAAGTTAGTATTAAATTTTTTGGTAGTATAACATTTTCTTCTCACTGTTATACTATTGTATAACACTTTAAAATGTGTGAATTTTCCTAAAAATAGTGTTAAGAAACAAAACGTTTACATTTTGGAGCTTAATAACAATTTTCTGAAACTGTTATACTGCAATATAACAGTTGAAAAATTGCTAATATAGCTGAGCAAACATTATAATTGATTAATATATACAACAGAAAATTATACCTATAAATTTGTAATAGATTTTTTTTTTAATTTTTTTATTAAAAAAAAATTATAAAAATTAAAAAAATCTATTGCGAATATAACACTTTTCGTAAACTGTTCGAAATTAATTAAAGTACCTTAACGAGTATTGCTATGGAAAAAAATAAGTAAATATAAATTTTTTTCATTGTATAACAGTTTTCTCTAACTGTTATACTAGTGTATAACACTTCACAGCAATGTATAACACTTAGAAGTTACCTTAGAAAACTGGCTACGTTAAAAATGTAGTTAATATTGATTTTTTCCATAGTATAACAGTTTCCTATAACTGTTATACTAGTTCATAACACTTTAAAAATTATGAATTTCATTAGATATGATGACAGCTTGTAGACATTCGTCATTTCTGATGTGTATAACAGTTTTTTGAAACTGTTATACAAGTGTATAACAGTTGAAAAATTGGGAATTTGATGGAAAAATATATAAAATTAATAAATTAAAAAACCCTTAACAATAACCTTAACGTGTATGGCAAACAAATTTAGTTAATATTGATTTTTTCGTAGTATAACAGTTTCCTTTAACTGTTATACTAGTGTATAACACTTTAAAAATTATGAATTTCATTAGATATGACGACAGAGTGTGAAAATTTAGCACTTTGAAAGTGTATAACAGTTTTTTGAAACTGTTATACTGGTGTATAACAGTTAACATTTTTCGAATTTTGTCAAAATTTATAATTTTAACAAAAAAAATATTTTTGAGTACTTATATGTATTGAATGGTTCTGAACCTACCTTGTGCGAAATGGGATTTACATGCACCTGGACTGGGGTACCACTGCTACCTGCGATACCATTCTGTGTCATATTTCTGGTGTTGTTCTACAAATAAAAGAAGAAGAATTTTATTATTATTTTTTTTTAATTTTCCATATAATACTACTCCTTTCTTACCATCTTCAGCGGGATATTATTTTTAATACTGGGGGCCTGATAAGCGGTACGATTGTAATTCCCATTGATATTCTAGAATAGACGAAAATCGAAAATTATTTTTTGTTGGCATTGCTAAAAAGAAATTTTAGTATTTGTTTTTTTATTACCCCTTGCGTATTCAATTGGGTATTATTGTGTCGAAGAATTGAGGCCTGAGCGGGATAAAGGGTTCGAGAGGCATTGAAATTCTAGAATAGAAGAAAATCGAAAATTATTTTTTTGTTGGTTTTGCTTTTAAAAATTCTAGTATTTCTTTTTTTTATTACCCCTTGCGTATTGAGTTGGGTATTATTGCGTCGAACAATTGGGGCCTGAGCGGGATAAAGGGTTCGGGAGACATTGAATCTCTGTAACAAAATTTAGGTTTATTATTTATTTTTTGCCATTATTATATAATAAAAAATATTTTACCACCTGCGCATTGAGCTGGGTATTATTGCGTCGCACAATCGGGGTCTGAGTCACCGGCTGAGGATTTTGCAGGGTATTGGGTTTCTGAAAAAAAAATTCCCCATTATAGTTTTTTAAAAATATTTTTCAAGAATGTTTTTTTATTACCGCTTGCGTATTGGCCCGGGTATTGTTATGACGAACAATTGGGTTCACATGAGCCCGATAATGGGTACGGGAGGTATTGAATTTCTGAAAAAAATCCATTAACATAGAAGTCTAGCTCCCTATCTTTACACTTACTGAAGTATGAATTACAGCTGGAACAAATACAGCACCTGAGGCAATCGGGGTCTGGAAAAATTAAAATTAAAACGAAATATATTTTTTGAAGCCTAACCATGGTCTAACAAAATCGTGTAACCTACCGACACCAAGGGTTTGGCAATGGGCCGTTTAGGTCTATTAGTTTTTGGTGGGGTATATGCGCGCTTGACTTGATTTCCATAAGATGGGTGTAGCTAAAAAAAATATATATTTTTTTTAATTTATAAAAAATAAATAGGCAACAACAACTTACCCCTGATGGCAATGGAGGGGCAGAAGGTATCTTAGGGGTCTATAAAAGAAAATAAAAATTAAAAAAATATATTTTTTACCAATAGAAAAATACTTACATATGAGGGAGTTTTATGGCTCACGGCCTAAGGGAAAACAGAAACAAACAAAATTTAGAAAAAAAAAACTGAAAGTAAAAAAAAATTACTTACGGCAGCCGAAGTTCTCCTTGGGGTATATCTTGTTGAGGTCTAGAAATAAATAATTAAAAAAATAAAAAATTGTTTTTCAAAAAATTAGCGACCCACACAAGGCTTGGATTTTTAATATAATTTTTTTTACGGAATACACCCATGACCACTTCTTACCGTTTTTGCACTTCTACGCCCACCGCTTTTCGCCCTTCCCCATGCATCAGCAACACTGCCCAGTAATATTAGGCCAACGAATATAAAAATCCACTTGATATGCATTGTGTTGATGTTGTTGTTGGTTTTTCAATCCCTCCGCTGAAGAAAAATTATTCGGACACGTTGAAACAGTGTAAAAATCTCCGTTGCAACTAAAGATCATAAAGAAAATCTATATGATTTTATATGAGCACATCGATACGATTAAAAAATTAAAAATAAAAACAGTATTCATTCTATAGAAATCGATGATATGTAGACTATATATATATATATATATATACCGATGCACCAAGCCATTTAACCACATTAATTAAATTTACTTTTTTTAATCATTCGCTTTTTCCATAAATAATAAATAATTCAGGCTTACGATTAAAAAAATCGCATTATTGTAACCTATGTTTATCCATTATATAGCCCAACTACATATATTCTTTGTTCGGTGACCCTTAGTGAAATTCGATAAGGAATATTTTTTCCATTGACATCAATACTCTAGCATCAAAAGATTTCGGAAAATTTTCCACATTTCATAAACATAACCTTAAAAGGGTCTTTAAAGACATTATTACTTAAGTGGCCACATTAGGGGCGATATTACACCCTTAAATATTATATTTACCGATTTAATTTGTTCGGTGACTTACAGTGAAATTTTATGAGGAATATTTTTTCCATTGACATCCGCCCTATATATTGAAGCATTACGGGACATTTTGCCGCATATTTAAAACATAACCTTAAAATGGTCCATAGATAATTTTTAATTTACATATCCATATTAAAGACGATATTACATAATTAAATATTATATCTACCGATATCCTTTGTTAGGTGACCCTTAGTGAAATTCGATAAGGGATATTTTTCCCCTTGACATCAATCCTCTAGAATTAAAAGATTTTGGAAAATTTGCCATATTTCATAAACGTAACCTTAAAAGTGTCGTTAGAGACATTATCGGCTTTAAGTGGTCACATTAAAGCCGATATTACACCCTTAAATATTAAACTTACCGATTTATTTTGTGCAGAGACCTCTATTTAAATTTGATGAGGAATATTTCTTCCATTGACATCAACCCTCTACAATGAAGAATTTTAGGAAATTTTGCCGCATTTTAAAAATATAACCTTAAAATGGTCAATAAATAAATTTTAATTTACATATCCATATTAAAGCCGATATTACATCATTAAATATTATATCTACCGATATCCTTTGTTAGGTGACCCTTAGTGAAATTCGATAAGGGATATTTTTTCCCTTGACATCAATCCTCTAGCATTAAAAAATTTCGGATAATTTGTCATATTTCATAAACATAACCTTAAAAGTGTCTTTCGAGATATAATTACTTAAGTGGCCACTTTAAGGCCGATATTGCACCCTTAAATATTATATTTACCGATTTAATTTGTTCGGTGACTTACAGTAAAATTTTATGAGGAATATTTTTTTCATTGACATTCATCCCTCCACAATGAAGAATTTTAGGACATTTTGCCACATTTTAAAAACATAACCTTAAAATCGTCAATAAATAAATTTTAATTTACATATCCATATTAAAGCCGATATTACATCATTAAATATTATATCTACCGATATCCTTTGTTCAGTGACCCTTAGTGAAATTTGATAAGGAATATTTTTTCCATTGACATCAACCCTCTAGCATCAAAAGATTTCGGAAAATTTGCCATATTTCGTAAACATAACCTTAAAAGTGTCATTAGAGGTATAATTACTTAAGTGACCACATTAAGGCCGATATTACACCTTTAAATATTATATTTACCGATTTATTTTGTTCAGAGACCTTTGATGAAATTTAATGAGGAATATTTTTTCCATTGCCGTTATTCCCCTATAATGAAGCACTACGGGCCATTTGCCACATTTTAAAAACATAACCTTAAAATTGCCAATAGATAATTTGTAATTTCCATATCCGTATTAAAGCCGATATTACATAATTAAATATTATATCTACCGATTTCATTTGTTTACTGACCCATAGTGAAATTTGATGAGGAATATTTTTTTTATTGACATCAACCCTCTGCAATGAAATATTGCAGGACATTTAACCACATTTTAAAAACATATCCTTAAAACTGTCTTCAGAGAACTTATTAATTATATGCCCAAATTAAATTCGCTATTCTATACATAAATATTGAATCTAACGATTTCTTTTGTTCAGTGACCCATAGTTAAATTCGACGAGGAATATTTTTTCCTTTGTCATCAACCCTCTACAATGAAGCTTTAAAGGACATTTTGCCAGTTTCTAAAACCATCACCTTAAAATCATCAATAGATACATTTTTATCAACATGCCCCAATTAAAACCGATATTACATCGTAACATATTATATATACCGATTTCTTGTACTCCGAGACCTACAGTGAAATTTTATGAGGAATATTTTTCTCATTAACACCACTCTCATAAAATGATGCATTGCAGGACATTTAGCCACATTTTAAAAACATAATCTTAAATTTATCAAAATATAAATTATAATGCTGTATGCATATTCAAGCCGATATTACACCGTTAAATATTAAATCTAACGTTTTCTTATATTCAGTGACTTATAGTAGAATTTGATAGGGAATATTTTTTCCATTGGTATCAACCCGCTAAAATGAAGAGCTGCAGGAAATTTTGCCACATTTTAACAACATAATCTCAAATTCTAATGTGTATATCCATAATAAAGCCGATGTTACACCGTTAAATATTAAACATACCTATTTTGGTTATTCAGTGATGACACCTTGTGAAATTCGATGAGGAATATTTTTTCCATTGACCTCGTTCCTCTACACTGAAGCTTTGAAAGACATTTTACCACATTTTAAAACCATAACCTTAAATTTATCAAAATATAAATTATAATTCATGTATGCATATTCAAGCCGATATTACACCGTTAAATATTAAATCTAACGTTTTCTTATATTCTGTGACTTATAGTAGAATTTGATGAGGAATATTTTTTCCATTGGTATCAACCCGCTAAAATGAGGGGCTGCAGGAAATTTTGCCACATTTTAACAACATAACCTCAAAATTGTGAATAGGGAGCAATTCTAATTTGTATTACCATAATAAAGCCGATGTTGCACCGTTAAATATTATATCTACCGATTTATTGTGTTCAGTAAGCCATATTGAAATTTTATGAGGAATATTTTTTCCATTGGCATCTATGTTCTAGAATCAACAATTTTGGGAAAATTTGCACATTTTACACATTTAACCTTAAAATTACCAATCGAGAAATTTTAATTTACATATCCATATTAAAGCCGATATTACACCGTTAAATATTATATCTACCGATTTCTGGTGTTCGGAGACCCTTAGTGAAATTTAATGTGGAACGTTTTTTCTGTTAGCATCAATTCTCTAAAACCATGCATTAAGCGAAATTTTGACACATTTTGAAAACACAACCTTAAAATTGTCACTAAGGAAATTATAATTTCTATACCCAAAATTAAACCCTATATAATATCGTAAAATATTAATTCTTCCTATTTCTTATGTTCAGTGACCTATAGTGAAATTTAATAAGGAATATTTTTTCCATTGGTTATACCCCTCAAAAATCAGGCATTGATGGGAATTTCGGCGCATTTTTAAAACATAACCTTAAAAGTGTCAAGAAGGAAATTATAATTTATATGCCGATATTACACCGTATATTATACCGTTAAATATTAGATATACTGATAACTTGTGTTTAGTGACCCATAGTGAAATTCAATGAAGAATATTTTTTTCTTTAACTTCGATCCGGTAAAATAAAGCATTGAAGGCAATTTTGTCACATTCTAAAAACATAACCTTAAAATAATTAACAAATACGGGTTTGAGGTCTGCAGACCCATAGAAAAATTTTGTTGTTGCTTTACAACTTTGTTTTTGTTTTTTGCTGACTCAATCAGAAGCCTGTGTGATCCATGATGTAGAGTAAACAGCCTCTGCTTACCCGTAGGCCTCATAAATAGTTTTATTAATTGTATTTTCCCAGCAAATATCAGTAATCGTTCATCCACGGTTTCTTTTTTTTTCATTCCGGCATCAACAGTTTAGCGTGTAACATAATTTTTCAATTACTTTGTGGCACCTATGGATTTTCCATGGATTATTTTTTTCGTATTCTTAATACTCCATTGCTGTGGAGCTCATGCAGGTATCAACAATACAGGGAATTTTTTACAGCAATGTGAAAAGAGTTTGGAACCGTGTACCTTGGATTTAAATTGTGACCTCAATAACAGGGATATTACAATGGTAGGTAAAACTTCGAATTTTTTTTTTTTTTAATTTCAGAATAAAATCTTATTTTATTTTCAGAAATCGGTCACAAAACTTACCGCCTTTTCCATGCTTGTATCTCGGAATTTGAACCAAAAGTTCTAATAGCCCAGGATATCATAAGATTTATAATCGTAATGATAAGATTTTCATATGTGTAAGTTTAAATGCTATTGTTTATTTTATGTGCGGATTTGTAATTATTTTCACAATTTTTATATTGTACTGGTTTTGTAAAAATGTTGAGGTACATAAAATTGTAAAGACGGATTCAAAAAATATGAAAATAAAGGAAATGTGATTTATTTTTTGATTGAGAAAATTCCCGTATAAAATTCAATTTTTTTGGGGATGATGTCAAGGAGAAAAATATTCCTCATCGAATTTCACTATGGGTCACTGAACAAATGAAATTGGTAGGTATAGTATTTAATGGTGTAATAACGGATTTAATATGGGCATATAAATTACAAATTCTCTAATGACAATTTTAAGGTTATGTTTTTAAAATGTGACAAAATTCCCTATAATGTTTGGTTTTAAGGGCATGATGTCAATGGAAAAAATATTCCTCATCGAATTTCACTATGGGTCACTGAAGAAATGAAATCGCTAGGTATAATATTTAACGGTGTAATAACGGATTTAATATGGGCATATAAATTACAACTTCTCTAATGACAATTTTAAGGTTATGTTTTCAAAAAGTGACAAAATTTCCCACAATGCTTTATTTTAGGGGAATAATGTCAATGGAAAAAATATTCTTCATCGAATTTCACTATAGGTCACTGAAAAAATGAAATCGGTAGGTATTGTATTTAACGGTGTAATAACGGATTTAATATGGGCATATAAATTAAATATTCTCTAATGACAATTTTAAGATTATGTTTTCAAAAGGTGACAAAATTTCGTACAATGCTTGGGTTTATGGGCACGATGTCAATTGGAAAAATATTCCTCATCGAATTTCACTATAGGTCACTGCAGAAATGAAATATGTAAATATAGCATTTAATGGTGTAATAACGGATGTAATTTGGGCACATAAATTAGAAATTCTCTAATGACAATTTTAAGGTTATGTTTTTAATAAGTGACAATATTCCCTATAATGCTTGATTTTAAGGGTATAAGATCAATGGAAGAAATATTCTGCATCAAATTTCACTATGGGTCACTGAAGAAATAAAATCGGTAGGTATGGTATTTAACGGTGTAGTAACGGATTAAAATTAATTACAAATTCTCTAATGACAATTTAAAGGTTATGTTTTTAAAATGTGACAAAATTTCCCACAATGCTTTATTTTAGGGGCATGATGTCAATGAAAGAAATATTCTGCATCGAATTTCACTATGGGTCACTGAGTATACGAAATCGGTATAGGTAATATTTAATAGTTATAATATTGGTTTTAATTTAGATAAATTAATCAGAATTTCTATTGTGGCAATTTTATGGTTATGTTTTCGAAATGTGGTAAAATGTCCCGCAAACCTTCATTTTAAGGGCATGATGTCAATAGAAAAAGTGTTTCTCATCAAATTTTACTATGGGTCATTGAACACAAAAAATCGTTAGGTATAATATTTAACAGTATAATAACGGCTTCAATTTGAGTACATAAGTTATAATTTTAATATTGGCCATTTTTAGGTTATGTTTTGGAAATGGTGCAAAATGTCCCGCAAACCCTCATTTCAAGGGCATGATGTCAATAGAAAAAGTGTTCCTATGGGTCACTGAACACAAGGAATCGGAAATTATAATATTTAATGATGTAATAACGGCATCAATTTGACTACATAATTTCTAATTTTCATATTGACAATTTTTAGGTTATGTTTTTGAAATGGTGCAAAATGTCCCGCAAAACTTCAGTTTAGTGGGCTGATGTTAATGAAAAATGTGTTCCTCATCAAATTCTACTATAGATCTCTGAACACAAGAAATCGGTATATGTAATATTTAACGGAAAATATCGAGTTTAGTTTTGGCATATAAATAAAAATTTATTTTTTTGTTATTTTAAGGTTATGTTTTTAAAAATAGCCCAAATGTAATTTAATCCTTTATTTGAGGGGGTTGAAGTTAAAGGAAAAAATATTCCTCATCATATTTCACTATAGGTGTCCGAACACAAGAAATCGGCGGGAGCAATATTTAACCATATTATATCAGGTTTAATTTGTGTATATAAATTAAAATTTATCTTTTGCCACTTTTGAGGTTATGTTTTGAGAACATGACAAAATGTCCCACAAAACGTCATTTTAGAAGGATAATGGCAATGAAGGGAATATTCCTCATAAAATTTCGCTATAGGTCACATAATATAATAAATCGTTCTATATAATACTTAACGGTGTAATATTGGCTTTAATTTGGGTATATATATTAATGATCCACTTTTAATAATTTTAAGGTTATGTTTTTCGAAATGGAACAAATTGTCCTGCATTGCTACAGTTTAGGAGGGTGATCTTAAGAGAACAAATAATCTTCATTAAATTTCACTATAGGTCACTGAACACAAAAAATCGGTAGTTATAATATTTAATGGTAAAATGTAGGGTTTAAATTTGGGCATATACACGAGTATGTCTCTTTTGACACTTTTAAGCTTATGTTTTTAAACTTTGGCAAAATGTCCAGTAATGCTACATTTTAGAGGCTTGATGTCAATGAAAAAAATATTCCTTATCAAATTTCATTAAAGGCCTCTGAACAAAAGAAATCGATAGTTTCAATATTTATTGCTATAATATCGGATTAAATTTGGATATATAAACTTTTTGGCACTTGTAAGGTTATGTTTTTAACATTTGGCAAAATGTCCTGGAATGCTTCATTTTAGGGACATGAAGTCAATGAGAAAAATATTCCTTATGAAATTCTACTATAGGTCTCTGAACATAAGAAATCGATATATGTAATATTTACGGAATAATATGGGGTTTAATTTTGATTTAAAAATAACAAGGTTTCTTATGGCAACTTTTGAGGTTATGTTTCCGAAAAGTGGCAAAATGTCCCATAATGCTTCAGTTTGGAGGTTTGATGTCAATGAAAAATGTATTCCTCATCAAATTCTATTATAGGTCTCTGAATACAAAAACTTAATATCTGTAATATTTAGCGGAATAATATGGGGTTTAATTTAGATATAAAAATAAAAAAATCTTATGGCAACTTTTGAGGTTATATTTTTAAAATGTGACAATTTCTACCATAAGTTTTGATTTTAGAATCTTTATGTCAATGAAAAATGTATTCCTCATCAAATTCTACTATGGGTCACAAAATATAGGAAATCGTTAGATAGAATATTTCACAATATAATATCGGGTTTAATATGCCAATATACATTCGAATTTCTTGTTGCACAATTTTCAGGTTATGTTTTCAAAAAGTGGCAAAATGTCTCACAATGCTTCAGTTTTGAGGTTTGATGCCAATGAAAAATGTATTCCCCATCAAATTCTACTATAAGTCTCCGAACGGAAGAATTTAGTATATTTAATATTTAGCGGAATAATATGGGGTTTAATTTTGATATAAACAACTTTTTATGGCAACTTTTGAGGTTATGTTTTCAAAAAATAGCAAAATGTCCCACAAAGCTTCATTTTAGAGGCTCGATGTCAATGAAAAATGTATTCCTCATCAAATTCTACTATAGGTCTCTGAACACAAAAAATTGATTTATGTAATATTTAGCGGAATAAAATAGGGTTTAATTTGGATAAAAAATAGCAATGTTTCTAATGGCTACTTTTGAGGTTATGTTTACAAAAAGTGACTAAATGTCCAATAATGCTTCGGTTTAGAGGGTTGATGTCAATGAAAAATTTATTCCTCGCAAAATTCTACTATGGGTCTCTGAACACAAGAAATTGGTATATACAATATTTAGCGGAATAATATGGGGTTTAATTTAGATAAAAAATAACAATTTTTCTTATGGCAACATTTGAGGTTATGTTTTCAAAAACTTGTCAAATGTCCCACAAAGCTTTATTTTAGAGGCTCGATGTCAATGAAAAATGTATTCCTCATCATATTCTACTATAGGTCTCCGAACGGAAAAATTTAGTATATTTAATATTTAGCGGAATAATATTGAGTTTAATTTAGTTATAAAAATAAAGAAATTTCCTATGGCACTTTTGAGGTTATGTTTTCAAAAATTGGCAAAATGTCCACAAAGCTTCATTTTAGAGGCTCGATGTCAATGAAAAAAATATTCCTCATCGAATTCTACTATGGGTCTTCGAACAACTGAAATCATTAACTCAAATATTTAATTATATAATATGGCTAAAAAATAGGGTTTTTTTTTCTTCATTCATTTCTTCAACTAGATGACACATTTATCTACCCTACCTTATTTTTAGCGGATGTGGGGGAGGGGGTTGTGCGGAAAAAAATATTCTACATTTAACCTTTCTCTATATTATTTATAATATTTCCATTTTTAATTCATTGCGGTTTTGTTAGACCTTAGCTACTGAATCACCTTTATTTACACATTTTTTTGTTTTCATTCGCCAGTCTTAGTCATTTGAAAATGACAGCTCCGGTTGTTTTTCTATAATTACGAGTCATCGTGTTACCACGACTGAGTTCAGTTCTTAAAAAGCTGACCATGCCGTATTGGAGTTATATTTTCTTTATAATAATTATTTGTTTAATAATTGCCAAGCCCTTGGAGGCTAAGGCAAAGGGTGGCAAATTATGGGGTGTACATCCCAAGGCAGCGGTAAGTTAATGGAATTTTTTTAAATTTTTTTCGAGGAGTTTGGTTTTGAAAATTTTTCACTTTCTTCCTTTAGGTATCCTCTGAAGCCAGGAAGTCAAGAGAATTGATGCCAATTGAAGACAATTTGCGGGATATATTTTCTTAGTTATAAAAGAATATTTTTTTGTTATTTCATTGTCTCCTCTCAACATTAAAACCAATAAAAATTTATTTTGAGTCAATATTGCGGTTAAGATATGGCTTCGAAAATTATTTCAACTTGGGGTTTCCATTAAAAAAAAAACATTTTGGTCTCTGTAAAAAAATTTAACCAACGTTCATTGACTTCTTTTTCTATTCTCATTCAATATTTGTTTTTATTACAATTTCAAAATTCTTCGATTTTAGCCTCAATATTCTCTAAAAAAAAATATGCATCTCCAATCTATTTCCTCTTCTTGTGTTTCAATTTGTCCAACAACGATGTGACCGGTCCAATCAGGGTAAATAGCAATACCAAAACACTGGCCAACACAAATGCGGGAATGGCACTATTATCCACATATTTAATAAAGAATGGAGTATAATAACCCAAAATGATGGTGGTCATGGCCACAATGAATCCCAATATGCCAAAGAGGTTATGACGATATTTAATCTCCGCCTGGCTATAGACTTTATGGGCAAATTTGGGTTGGAAGAAGTTGACGGTGCCACCCAAAAGACTGGCCAAACACAGGAAGGTTGAAGCGGCACCTAAGCAGAAATAAAAATTGGGCATTTAAAAATTAAAAAACAAAAAATTGAAAATATTTTGGACATACCAATCTTTCCATGCCAGGTGGTAAAATGCTCTTCCGTAGATAGGAATTTAGCTGCGGCCCCATAAATGGCCATTGAACCACCAATGATTTGCAGCAGGCCATGGAAACGGGATTTGTTGCGGTGGGACAGCTTGCTGGTTACGGGGTTGTGGGGGTAATGGGACATCAGGGCTTCGGCGGCCATAAAGTGCCACTGAAAAAAATACAAAAAAATTATAAAATAAATTTTTAATAAAAAAATTTTTACAAAAAAAAATATTTTTTTTCATAAAAAAATATTTTTTTTTTCGATTTCCACGAAACTTGACAGACATCATTCTAGTGTCATTTCAGTACGTCATGCCAAATTTCGTGCAAATCGAAAGACATTAAGGGACTTTGGTGCACCATTTACATTAAATCGGTCGAAACTATATATGGGAGCTATATCTAAATCTGGACCGATTTTCACGAAACTTAACACACATCATTCTTGACCTAATTCATTACGCTGTGCCAAATTTCGTGCAAATCGAGAGTTATATAGGGACATTGGTGCATCATTTACCTTAAATCGGACGAAAATATATATGGGAGCTATATCTAAATCTGAACCGATTTTCACGAAACTTGGCAGACATCACTCTAGGCTCAATTCAGTACGTCATGCCAAATTTCGTGCAAATCGAATGATATATAGGGACTTTGGTGCACCATTTACATTAAATCGGAAGAAAATATATATGGGAGCTATATCAAAATCTGGATCGATTTTAATGAAACTTTGCAGGCATCATTCTAGACCTAATTCATTACGCTATGCCAAATTTCGTGCAAATCGAAAGATATATAGGGACTTTGGTGCACCATTTACATAAAATCGGAGGAAACTATATATGAGAGTTATATCTAAATCTGGATCGATTTTCATGAAACTAGGCAGACATAACTCTAGGCTCAATTTAGGACGTTATGCTATATTCCGTGCAATTCGAAAGATATATAGAGACTTTGGTGCACCATTTACATTAAATCGGACGAAAATATAAATGGGAGCTATATCTAAATCTGGATCGATTTTCATGAAACTTGTCAAACATCACTGTAGGCTCATTTCAGTACGTTATGCCAAATTTCGTGCAAATCCACACAAGGATTTTTTTTTAATTTTTTTTTATTTTAACCAGTTAGCGGAGCAGTATAGTCGGACGAGGCCGACCATATGATACCCTACACAACTTCCACGAAAATTTGACTTTCTGTGGTTCTATATTCTGAGCTTGTGCAATATTTCGCGATATTTGCACCCTCTTGAACGACTAGAGGTCAACAAATATTATTAATATTTTGTACAACCCTTCTAATTACTCGTACTTGTCCAGATTCGCTTCAAAAAATGAAGTTTTCGGTCCACTTCATCTCAAAATTTTTATCTGATCATCGCCGAAAATTATGAGCGTTGTCCTTGGTCATTACTGAACATTTCAAAGCGACCAGCTCAATATTTCAGCCCTCTAGTGTGCTAATGGATTTTGTATCCACTTATCGGGCCTATGTCCTTCAGGGGTAAATATATACGCCATAGAATACAACTTTTGTCATTTTTCAGACAAAAGTCGGGGTCCATTTGACCCGCTAAATATTTACCGATCTTTACCAAAACAGGCATGCTCATTCTTTGGCCCGAACCCCTTCTCCATGTATAAAATTGCGATGTTAGGGCCATAATTGCGACCTCTGGAGCGACCAGAAAAGCCGACAAAAATTACGTATTTGGTCCGTTTCATCCCCTAAATGTTATCCTTACCAAAAACAATAGAGATCTTCATTGGGCCGAACCCATCCTACATGCAAAATTTCGTGAAGATTGATACATAACTGTGGCCTGTATCGTGTTTACAAATTATAATGGACAGACGGACGGATGGACGGCCGGACGAACAGACACACATGTCTAGATCGACTCAGTTAGTCGAAATATGACGATCGGTATACTTAAAGTTGGGTCTAGGGTCAACATTTTTTGAAATTTAAATATATTTTGGAATTTTTTTTAATTATTGCATTTCGCGGCGTTACGAACTCTTGGAGCTGCACAAAGCTATAATACCCTGACAACATAGTTGTGTAGGGTATAAAAGGGCTATATTTATGGGACTATGCGAAAAAAGGGGGCGAATATTATTAATTTTTGGCAGAGAGATTTGTTACCATATACGACTACAAAATACCAAAATGCAGCAAATTTGGTTGAAAAACGCGCTCAAGAGCCCCAAAATACCGAAAATTGTGGGTACCCTTATATGCGGGCTATCCGAAAAAATGGACCTATATTCATAATATTTTGTGGGGAGACTTGGAACCTATTAAGAACCCAATGTTCCAAATTTCAGCGTATTCGGTTGAAAAACGCACTCAAGAACCCCAAAATACCGAAAATTGGGGGGTACCCGTATATGGGGGATATCCGAAAAAATTTAACTATATTTATAATTTTTTTTGGAGAGATTAAGTACCTATTAAGAACTCAATATAATAAATTACAGCCAATTCGGTGGAAAAATACGATAAAAACCCCACAATACTGAAAATTTGGGAGTACCGTTATATGGGGGCTACCAGAAAAAGTGGACCTATATTTATAATTTTTTGTGAAGACATTTAGTACCCAATAAGAACCCAATGTACTAAATTTCAGCGAATTCGGTTGAAAAACGCGCTCAAGAACCCTAAAATACCGAATATTGGGGGATACCCTTATATGGGGGCTACCCGAAAAAATTGACCTATATTCATAATTTTTTGTGGAGAAATTTGGTACCTATTAAGAACTCAAAATACTAAATTACAGCCAATTCGGTGGAAAAAAACATCCGAAATACTGAAAATTAAGAGGTACCGTTATATGGGGGCTACCCTAAAAAAGTGGACCTATATTTATATTTTTTTCTGGAGACATTAAGTACCCAATAAGAATCCAATACAGCAAATTTCAGCGAATTCGGTTGAAAAACGCACTCAAGAACCCCAAAATGCCGAAAATTGGGGGGTACCATTATATGGGAGCTATGCCTAAACTTGGACCGATATATCCCATCTTCGAACTTGACCTGCCTGCAGACAAAAGACAATTCTATGCAAAATTTCAGCACCGTATCTCATTTCCTTCAGAAGAAACGTGATTACAACAGACGGACGGACGGATATGGCTAAATCGTCATAGAATTTTACGCTGATCAAGAATATATGCACTTTATAGGGTCGGAAATAAATATTTCGATGAGTTACAAACGGAACGGACAAAATTAATATACCCTCCATACTATGGTGGAGGGTATAAAAACTACCGTTATTTTTCAAAATTCTACTAAAAAAATATATTGTTCGGATTGCAAAGAATATTTCCTATATAATTTCATATAATGTTTAAAAACCTGTATTTGAAAAATATTTTTTTTATTTTTCCCAAAAAATATCCCACTGTGCCCACCACCTCTGCTGCTTATGCTAAGCAACTCATCATGATATTAGTATTTTGTTATCTTATCAATTTCTAATCAAAAACCCTACAATATTTACTTAATCTATTTATAAACTGTTATATGTTTCAATTTTGGGATTTTTCACAACCAATAGATTAGGAAAATTTAATTAATAGGCAATAAGCCTCAAAAAAATTTTTTTTAAAACCCACGTCTCTTATAGTACCTCAAAAATAATTTTTATAAAATTTTTAATTTTTTATTTTTAAAAAATTCTTTCCTCTTATAGTACCTCAAAAAAATATTTTTAAAAAACCCACGCCTCTTATAGTACCCCAAAAAACAATTTTTAAAAAATCCACTCCTCTTATAGTACCTCAAAAATAATTTTTAAAAAATCCACGCCTCTTATATTACCTCAAAAAAAACAATTTTTAAAATTCCATGCCTCTTATAGTACCTGAAAATGTTTTTTTTAATTCACTCACTCAGTACTACACCTTAAAAATATATTTTTTAAATAATTCACGCTTTGGTTAGCTCCCTTAAATATTATTTTTTTTTATTTCATGTAAACACCCATATGTTTAAATATTAGCATAATTGTAAACCATATGCTGCTGCTGTCTCCCATTGATACCAGTAAAAAAATAAATAACCTTTGACAGTAAACAAACAAACAACAACGACAAAAACACCTCTCCATACACACGTGTACGTATCACAAATTCCCATACATTTCCCCTATTAGACTCCACACAAGCAGTCTATCTCTTTCCCTCACTCACATATACAGTAATCTCTCAACTCATTGCGTGTTGTAACCGGCAAACATGCCAGCACATGAAACAATAACAAACAAATCATGACGTCATACTGTTCTCCACCACACACCATAATTACTCTCCCCATTACAACAAGTGCACACAACCATACCATAACAGTGCAATCAATAACACATGACTCTCTCTCTCTCTCAGTGTTTATCTCAATGTTTATTGTTGTTGTTCTCTTTGCCTTTACTTACCCCAACCACCGTCAGAAACATATGCATGGCTGTATTCTTGAATTCTAAGCTGCGGGCCAGCAGCGTTACAAAAATTGCAATAAAAATAATCAAAGTATGATTGACGGTATTCAAAATGGTTTGAATTGTGGACCAGGTGCCAGCTTTGGGATTTTTGGGCTTAGAAGCCGCAGCACCATTAGCTGTCTTTTTGGTTTTTGCCGCCATTATTCTTAAGAGGAGATAGAGGAGAGGAGACGAACGAAAGAACACGAACTTTACACCCGACCCGTTTGAACAAAACTAACTTTGTTTCGTTTTGTCGTTTCTTTTCTTTGACGATTGACCATCAGACTTTGAGATACAAAATTTGATGAAGATAATGGTGTGTGGTGTGTGTGTGTGGTGTGTGTGTGCGTACGTGTGTGTGTTTCTGGTTGGGGCTTGTTTATCTCCATTAGAAAAGAAAAGAGAATGAAGTGGATGTCTTTCACATGAGAAAAAAGAGATATATGGAAGGGAGAGAGAGAGAGCAGTTATTCAATGGTGTTGCCAGAGAAGGCAAATAACACATGGGAGAACGGTGTTACCGACTGCATATAACGAACAAATTAATTTAAAATATTTTGTTGATGCTTATAAGGAGTAAATTTTTAAAGATTATTTTTAAGCGGCTACCATAAGGCGTGGATTTTTTAATGATTATTCTTAAGGGTCTACCATAAGGCGTGGATTTTTTATACCCTCCACCATAGTATGGAGGGTATATTAATTTTGTCATTCCGTTTGTAACTCATCGGGGGGTTCTTGAGCGCGTTTTTCAACCGAATTCGCTGAAATTTAGTACATTGGGTTCTTATTGTGTACCAAATATCTCCACAAAAAATTATAAGCATAGGTCCACTTTTTCTGGTACCACCCATATAACAGTACCTCCTAATTTTTAGTATTTTGGAGATTTTGATCGTATTTTTCCACCGAATTGGCTGCAATTTAGTATTTTGAGTTCTTAATAGGTATCAAATCTCTCCACAAAAAATTATAAATATAGGTCCATTTTTTGGGATAGCGCCCATATAAGGGTACCTCCAATTTCCAATATTTTGGGGTTCTTGAGCGCGTTTTTCAACTGAATTCGCTGAAATATGGTACATTAGGTTCTTGATGGGTATTAAATATCTCTACACAAAATTATGAATATAGGGTCATTTTTTCGGATAGCTTTCATATAAGGGTAGCCCCAATTATCGGTATTTTAGTGTTCTTGAGCTCGTTTTTCAACCGAATTCGCTGCAATTTGGTATTTTGTAGTCGTATATGATAACAAATCTCCCTAATAAAAAGTATTAATATTCACCCGCTTTTTGGGGTAGTCCCCAAATAACCGCCTTTTTATACCCTTCACCACCAATGGTACACCAAAGTCCCTATATATCTTTCGATTTGCACGAAATTTAGCATTGCGTAATGAATTAGGTCTAGTATGATGTGTGTTAAATTTCCTGAAAATCGGTTTAGATTTGGATATAGCTCCCATATAAATTTTCGTCCGATTTAATGTAAACGGTACACAAATGTCCCTATATATTTCTCGATTTGCACGAAATTTGGCACAGCGTAATGAATTAGGTCTAGAATGATGTGTGTTAAGTTTCCTGAAAATCGGTTCAGATTTAGATATAGATTCTATATCTGACCAAATGAAAAATTTAGTATCGGTTGCAGAACGACATGTTTAAGGATCGAATTTCATTTTACTGGTCCTTTAAAAATGCGACGAATATACCCAAAGTGGTGAAGGCTATCATATAGTCGGCCCCGTCCGACTTTACAGCTTTCCTTAGTGGTTTTAAATATTGTTTTGTCAAGCACCAATCTCTAGATGCACATTTTTCGAATCTGCTGTGGAACTTACCCCAATCACCGTCAACAACATATGCATTGCGGTATCCTCATATCGTAAACTCCTAGCCAATAGAGTTACGAAGACAGTAACCAATAGGATCAGGGTATGATTAATGGTATTCAAAATACTTTGAATTTGAGCCCAAACACCCTTAATAAGTTCCGCTTTGGTTTTGGGCTTAGTGGCCGCTGGTTTCGATTTTTTCGTTTCAGTCATAATTATCGTTAACTTGACTTTCCGGCACCGAACAACCTACTGAGATAATAAATATTATCAGACTAACACTTTTTTTCCGAATTTCAACCAGTCAACCTTTGACATACAGGTATTCAGCTATGTGTGAGTGTATCTGTGTGAATGAGAATTGTATTTGGTTTGTATTGAGAGAAAGAGAGTAACACATTGATGAGAAAAATAAAAGGGATGCCGGTAGAGAAAAAAAATTGGCTTTGGATTTTTGGTCGGATTTTTTAAAATATATATTTTTCGAGTAACCAACAAGGCGTGGATTTAATAAAAAAAAATCTAGTAAATCGATTTTTTTAAAGATATTTTTAGAGGCTTGGATTTTTTAAACAATATTTTTTAGAGGCGTGGATTTTTTAAAATATTATTTTTTAGAGGTGTGGATTTCTTAGAAATAATTTTTAGAGAATTGGATTTAAAAAAAAAGTTTTTAGAGGAGTTGATATTAAAAAAATAATTTTTAGATTTTTTAAAAAAAATATTTTAAGAGGCGTTGTTTAAAAAAAAATTTTTTTTAAGGCGTTGTTGTTTTAAAAAATATTTTTAGGTGTGAATTTTTTAAAAAAAATATTTTTTAGGTGTGGATTTTTTAAAAAAAATATTTTTTAGAGGCGTGGATTAAACAAAAATATTTTTAAAGGCTTGGATTAAAAAAAAAAAAAAATAAAGTCTTGGATTTTTAAAAAAAATATTCTTTAGAGGCGTGGATTTTTTAAAAAAATATTTTTTAGAGGCGTGGATTTTTTAAAAACATATTTTTAGACACGTGGATTTTTTACAAAATATTTTTTAGAAGCGTGAATTTTTTAAAAAATATTTTGGAGACGTGGATTAAAAGAAAATAGTTTTTAGAGGCGTGGATTTAAAAAAATATAGTATATATATATTTTAGAGCCGTAAAAAAAATATTTTTTAGAGTCGTGGATTTAAAAAAAAAAAAATTAGAGTCGTGGATTTTTTTAAATAAATATTTTTAGCGTGGATTTAAAAATAAATATTTTTTAGCGTGGATTTTTTAAAAAATATTTTTTAGCGTGGATTTTTAAAAAAATATTCTTTAGAGGCGTGGGTTTTTAAAAAAATATTTTTTAGAGGCGTTATATTTAAAAAAAATATTTTTAGATTCGTTATATTTTTTTAAATATTTAAAAAAAAAATATTTTTAGACGCGTGGATTTTTAAAAAAATATTTTTTAGAGGCTTGGATTTTTTAAAAAAAATATTTTTTAGAGGCGTGGATTTTTTAAAAAAAAATATTTTTTAGAGGCGTGGATTTTTTTAAAAAAATATTTTTTAGAGGCGTGTATATTTTTCTAAGAAAATATTTTTTAGAGGCGTTGATTTTTTAAAAAAATGGATTTTTTAAAAACATATTTTTAGACACGTGGATTTTTTAAAAAATATTTTTTAGAAGCGTGGATTTTTTAAAAAAATATTTTTTAGAGGTGGGGATTTTTTAAAAAATATTTTTGGAGACGTGGATTTAAAGAAAATAGTTTTTAGAGGCGTGGATTTAAAAAAATATAGTATATATTTTAGAGCCGTAAAAAAAATATTTTTTAGAGTCGTGGATTTAAAAAAAAAATTAGAGTCGTGGATTTTTTTAAATAAATATTTTTAGCTTGGATTTAAAAAAAATATTTTTTAGCGTGGATTTTTTAAAAAATATTTTTTAGCGTGGATTTTCAAACAAATATTTTTTAGAGGCGTGGGTTTTTAAAAAAATATTTTTTAGAGGCGTTATATTTAATTTATATTTATTTTTATATGCGTTATATTTTTTTAAATATTTTAAAAAAAAAATATTTTTAGACGCGTGGATTTTTAAAAAAATATTTTTTATAGGCGTGGATATAGAAGCTATTTTTTAGAGGCGTGGATTTTTTAAAAAAAAATATTTTTTAGAGGCGTGGATTTTTTAAAACAAAAAATTTTTAGAGCCGTGGATTTTTTAAAAGAATATTTGTAGAGACGTGGATTTTTTAAAAAAAATTTTTTTAAGTCGTGGATTTTTCAGAAAAAATATTTTTTTTGGCGTGGATTTTTCAGAAAAAATATTTTTTTAAGGCGTGGATTTTTCAAAAAAATATATTTTTTAGAGGCGTTTTTTTTTTAAATATTTAAAAAAAATATTTTTTTGAGGCGCGGATTTTTTTAAAAAATATTTTTTAGATACGTGGATTTAAAAAAAAATATTTTTTAGAGGCGTTATTTTTTAAAAAAAGATTTTTTAGATGCTTGGATTTTTTTAAAAATATATTTTAGAGGCGTGGTTTTAAAAAGATATATTTTTTAGAGGCGTGGATTTTTTTAAAAAAATATTTTTTAGAGGCGTGGATGTTTTAAAAAAAATATTTTTTAGAAGCGTGGATTTTTTAAAAAAATATTTTTTAGAGGCGTGGATTTTTTTAAAAAAATATTTTTTAGAGGCGTGTATATTTTTCTAAAAAAATTTTTTTTAGAGGCGTGGATTTTTTTTTAAAATATTTATTAGAGGCGTGGATTTTTTTAAAAAAATATTTTTTAGAGGCGTGTATATTTTTATAAAAAAAATTTTTTTAGAGGCGTGGATTTTTTTTAAAAATATTTATTAGAGGCGTCGATTTTTTTAAAAAAATATTTTTTAGAGGCGTGGATTTTTTTAAAAAAATATTTTTTAGAGGCGTGGATTTTTTAAAAAAATATTTTTTAGAGGCGTGGATTTTTTACAAATATATTTTTTAGAGGCGTGGATTTTTTAAAAATATATTTTTTAGAGGCGTGGATTTTTTAGAAAAATATTTTTTAGAGGTGTGGATTTTTTAGAAAAATATTTTTTAGAGGTGTGGATTTTGTAAAAAAAATATTTTTAGAAATTTTGTATTTCTTAAAAAAATTATTTTTTTGGAGGCTTGAAAATTTAAAAAAAAAATTTTTTTTGAAGGCGTGGATTTTTTAGAAAAAAAATTATTAGAGGTGTGGGTTTTTTTAAAAAAATATTTTTTAGAGGTGTGGATTTTTTAAAAAAATATTTTTTAGAGGCGTGGATTTTTTAGAAAATTTGTTTTAAAGGCGTGGATTTATTAAAAGAATATATTTTTTAGAGGGGTGGATGTTTTAAAAAATTATTTTTAGAGGCGTGGATTTTTTAAAAAAATATTTTTTAGAGGACTGGATTTAAAAAAAAAAATTTAAATGCCTGGATTTAAAAAAAAAATTTAGAGGCTTGGATTTTTTAAAAAAATATTTTTTAGAGGCGCGGATTTTCTAAAAAAAATATTTTTTAGAGGCGTGGATTTGTAGAAAAATATTTTTTAGAGGCGTGGATTTAAAAAAAATATACACGTGAATTAAAAAAAAATTGTATAGGCGTGAATTTAAAAAAAATTGTATAGGCGTGGATTTAAAAAAAAAATATAGGCGTGGATTTAAAAAAAAATTAGAGGCGTGGATTTGAAAAAAAATTGTATAGGCGTGGATTTAAAAAAATTATAGGCGTGGATTAAAAAAAAATATAGGCGTGGATGTAAAAAAAAGAGGCGTACATTAAAAAAAAAATATTTTTAAAGGTGTGGATTTTTTTAAAAAAATTTTCAGTGTCGTGGTTTTTTAAAAAAAAATATTTTTTATAGGCCTGGATTTAAAAAAAAATATTTTTATAGGCCTGGATTTAAAAAAAAATAGAGATGTGGATTTTTTAAAAAATATTTTTTTCAACAATTGAAAATTGTATACCAATTTTAAATAACCAATATCTGGTAACTCTTGATTAACCAGTATCTATATGGCTCTCTCTCCCTCTCTCTCCATTTATCTCTCATTAATTTATGTGAGAATTTGTGTCAAACATCTCAAACAATTGTTATTGTTGTAACTCAATCAGCTGATAAGCTCAAACTACCTATAGGTTATCTTCATATCAATAACTAGTCATCATGACATGTATTAAATATGTACATTAGGTGTGTTCCATTACTAACACGTTTCCATGTCGTTTTTTTTTTTTTCTTTTTAGATGAGGATCCTAATTATCCTGCCAGTGAATTAAATACACACGGTCCGACCGTACACGGGTGGCGTAGTGCACCGAATAGTGCGATAACACCGCATGATATTGTACTGAGATTTCATAAGCCAGCCAAAATATATCGGATACAATTGTTAGCCCACCAATATTTGATACGTGAGTATTTTTGGATTTATTTTAAAATAATTTTTTTCGGGGACATATATAAGGCGTGATTTTTGTAAAAAAAAAAATTTCGGGGACATATATAAGGTGTCGAATAAAAACAGATGTTTTTTTATTGCATCACCTGGTTATTGAATCATACCGACCTAGGGCTCCCTAATGTGATGTGTTTGCTAAACAGCTGTTCTCTTAAGAACCGTTTTATCGACATCATATGTTTTTGAGACTAAACTAAATGATATTTTAGAGTTGCATTTTCGGAAAAGTATTTCTAATTGCTATATCTTCCTTTATTTCCAGCTGAAAAAGTTGAACTATGGTTACATTATTCGCCCAAAAGTATACCGAGCACTCCATCCTCACAGTGCTTCGATTTTCTGGGATTTGTTGCACTCGCCGATAATGCCGCAACAAATTACAAATCCCGTGAACTGCAAAGTGTTTCGGTAAATCCTCGCAAGGGTACCCATCTCAAATTGCGGCTAAGTGGGCCACATCCGAATGAATTCAATGCGGAAAATCAAATTGCCTTAATAGCGGTGAATGTATTGGGTGAAGATTTAGATTCCGGTGGTGGTGGTACGGCTAATAAAGAGAGCGAAGCTGAAAATGGCAGCAATTCTTTGCCTGGAGAACCAAGTGAGGGCTGTGATTTGCCCTTGGCTTCGATGTGTGATGATTTGTTATTCTCGATGTATGTTGAAGAGTCCATTGCGGAGGTGATCCGTGAAATGGAAGAACGTAAGGCAAAGGCGGTGGCATCGGAACGCTTTGAATATGCCCGCAAATTGAAGTTGTGTATGAGCGCCTTACGTTCGGCGGGCGAACGTTTGGGTCGTTATGCATTGGCCAAAAGGCAGGCAGTGCAGCAGGAGGATTTCACCACCGCCAAGTTAAGGAAGGAGCAAATTGAAATGTATAAGGCGGCGGTCTTTAAACATCTCCTGGTCGATGATCTGCTGGAGCGTAATGGAGAATCATTGGCCGCCAATGATGTGGCATGTGAGGTATATGCTTCGAAGCCAATTTTGCCGGTGGCACCCAGCCTGCAAGAAGTGGCCCAGGCCTTGGCTGAGGCCCATATGGCTGCCACAATGAGTCCTAAAAGTTGTCAGGAGGATAAATCTTCGACGGATGGTAATAGTTCGACGGGAGGAGGAGTTATTGCAGGTGGTGGTAAAAATTCCAGCTGTAATAAATCATCGGAACACATCTCCTCCTTAACGGCAGCCAATTTACGTCGATCCCACGATGAAATACCCATGTCACCGAAATTGAATATGCGACGCAGCCCTAGTCGGCACAGTTCGCCCATGTCCAGTCATCAGGGTTCGTTGAGGCGACGCAATAAAAGTGCCCCACGCAATTCCTATGAAGAATATGAAGATCGTGCCATACCCACACTGAGGCAGTAAGTATGAAATGGAATTGGTGTTGCCATATTGATGTTTTCTTATTTGGTGTTACCATATTGTAAAATAAAAATACTTAGCCTAATGATTCTAGTTGTAATGCTACCTACCCTGTTAACACCCCAATACCACCTCAATCAAAACATGGATGTGCTCTCTTAGGCTCTCTGTCTCTCTCTCTCTAGATGAATATATAACATAACTTTTTATTCTCTTATTTATTATTATGCATGCCCTTAGACAAGTTGATGAATTGCCATCATCATCCTCAGCATCATGGTCTTCATCCTCCTGCTCAGGTCAATTTTCGTTTGGTAGTCCGAATTAAGTAGTAAAACACTTTTCTCTTTTCTATTTCTTCTCGTTTTTTTCTTCAATCTCTTTTTTATTTTAATTTCTATCACATGGCAACTCTGTCTCTCTATCTCTCTTCATCATCACTTCAATTGGAATCATTTGGCTCTCTTGCTCTCTCTTAAATTTAAATTCTCCATTTAATCATTTTTTTGTAATATTTGGTTTTTGATTTCTCCATTTCGATGTTCCGAATTGATGTTACACTTAAAAAATAAACTAAAATACAACAACACACTCAAATCCTCCACCCCAAAATGACCTCAACCAGTTCGAATACTAATGAATTTTTAAGAGAGTGTCAAGGTACAGCCCTACTGGAAGCCGATCCGAATCGTGGCCGTTCACGCCTTAATGATCGTGAACGTCGTCAGGCTGCACTGCCGATATTGGTCTTTGGTAATGATATGGTAAGTAGAAATGTAAGGTATTCAATATTCTGAAGCATACTTTTAGGGGGGAAATAAAAATTTTAATTTTAAGGCCTAACAGCAAGGCGTGGATTTTTTAAAAATTATTTTTAAGGGCCTACTATAAGGCGTGGATTTTTTAAAAATTATTTTTAAGGGCCTACTATAAGGCGTGGATTTTTTAAAAATTATTTTTAAGGGCCTACTATAAGGCGTGGATTTTTTAAAAATTATTTTTAAGGGCCTACTATAAGGCGTGGATTTTTCAAAAATTATTTTTAAGGGCCTACTATAAGGCGTGGATTTTTTGAAAATTATTTTTAAGGGCCTACTATAAGGCGTGGATTTTTTAAAAATTATTTTTAAGGGTCTCATTTCTTTATTTCTCCTCAATTTCAGGTCGAACAATTCTATTCACGTCAATTTCAAGATCGTGAAGATGGCCTGGTACGCCTACGCAATTTTCTCAAGGGTCAGGAAACGGAAACCCCAGCAACTGGCGGCGGCGGCACGGCCAATACCGAAAACACTGCCGGCCCCAATAAGGTCGCCCGCAGCGCTGCCTTCCTTCTACATCGTGCCGTACGTGATGCTGTCTATTCGGTATTCAATCAGGCCACCGAAACGGTGCGTGTCCTCTTCTTGGAATATGTACCCGGACGGGTGTCACAAAGCGAGGTGGCTCGTTGTGTTGATCGCCTTTTACCCGAATTGTTGGCCAAGTCAGGTGACCCTTCGGCGCGAATACACACCTTAGCCCAACACACCATTCTCAGTATGGCTTCGTGCCCCGAAGTGGCTGAACAACATTTGGTTGCGCCAGCCCTGTCACGGACCGTTAGCTCGGGTACCCATCCCCGTCTGGCCCTGAGTCGTATGCAAATGTTGGAACAGCTGGTGCTCAGCCAGGGTATTAGCACCGATAAACATAGCGGTCTGACATGTCGTGCCCTCTCGGAATGCGGCTGTTCGGGTATACATCATCCTGCGGAGCCGGTGCGTAAGGTAGCCGAACGGATACTTTTACTGGTGTACAAAGTGAATCCACGACTGGTGCGCAAACAGCTACCGCCCGATGATGATATAACGCGGCGTAATCTGCTGTATCGCCAGCTATTCACCGAGTTCGATAAATTGGATTTGGAACGGAAGACGGAAATGTTGGAGGCGAATAAATATGCGGCGGGTCATAGTTCGAGTGATCCGCAGTCACCACCCTCAAATCGTAGTGCTGTGGAGCATTTGCAGTTGGGTGGAGGGGGAGGGGGTGGAGCGGCTAGTGGTGGCAGCTCGGATAGTCGTGCCAGTCCCTATGGATTTTCATGTAAATCACCTGATAATTCTCAATCCAGTCCAATGCGTCGTTCCGAAACGAGGATTCTGAAAAGTCGTAGTGGTCAGACATTGGCCGCTCAGGGCAATCAACCAGGCACAAGTAATGGTTATAATAGTGGCGGCAGCAGTAGTCGGGATAATGCGAAATGTAATGGCAAGCAACAGTATAATGAGCTGCTGAAGAGGTCCATGATATCCGCCAGTAGTTCGAGAAAAAATTCCAATTCTAATTCGAATTCGGAATCGTTTGAAGAGGCGGCCGATGTGATGTAAGTGAAGTGGGGGAGGGGAGGAGAAGGAATAGATTTTATTATAATAATAAATTGCGTATTTTTCCAGATCCTGTCCATTCTGTGATTGGTCCTCACAGAGCGGCGATCCCGCCCAACTGGATCGCCACTATTGGAAGTCATGCCCATTTCTAACGAAATGTCCCCAATGTAGTCAGGTATTGGAGGTGGCTGCCTTAAATTATCATTTGACAAGTAAGTTTGGGAAACTAATTAAAAAATTGAAAAAATTAAATTTAAAAAAAAAAAATTAAAATTAATTTAAAAAAAATTAAAATTTTTGGAAAAAAAATAAAATTTTTAGAAAAAAAAATTTTCGTATATCCAATTTTTTTGCATACATGATAAATTGGACTTTATTTTTGAACAAAATATTTTTTTTTTTCAAAAAAAAAATTTAATTAAAAAAAAAAAATTATTTTGAAAAAAATTTATTTTTTTTATTTTTTCAGAGGAATGTGAGGTTAAGGACAACTACATCATGTGTGAAAGATGTACGGAATCGGTGCACAAACAGCTCTACGATCTGCATCAAATGGAGGACTATTGTAGAGGTGTGCATGAATTCTCCAGACACAATTTTGAAATCCAAATTTCATAATTTTTTTATTATTTTTTCAGAATTAAAAACCGGTGCCGCCCGTTGCCCACTGTGCCACGACGATGTCCATTTGCCATTGGATGGCGGTTGGAAGCTACATTTGCTGAGTGCCTCCGGTTGTCCTGGCAATACAAGAAGACGTTCCAAAAAATCCACATCCTCATCATAAATCGCTTTGGTAGCAAAAGAGTCAAAGAGAACGAGAAAGAGAAAACGAGAGAGATATGGAGATGTTGAACTGGCTTGTCCTACAAACTCGCTCATTTTGTTCGTTTGTTTTTTTCTTTTCCTCGAAATAATCACAAACACTCTCACACACACACACTCATATTGTCCACTATCTGCCTTTATAAGATATATAAAAAATGTATGTGTTACTTATACGTCTAAGAAAAAACAAATTAAATATGGAAAATGAAAAATACAACAACAACAAAGAGCATAGAACCCAAGGGAGAAAAAATTGTTGGTCAGCAAAAAAATAATGAAAAATTATAAAAAAAATAAAAAATAATATTAAAAAAATTAATCAAAAAAAAAACAACTATTTGAGAGCTCGTAAGTGGACATGTTTATGCTCGCTCTTCTTTTTAGGGATCTTACAATATAAGCACACTTTTTAATAAAAAAAACAAATGAAACATAAAAACAAAATTAAAAAAATTAAACTAAAAATAATAAAAAAATTAAAATAAAAATTTTAATGAAAAAAAAACTGAAAATAAAAATAATAAAAATATGAATCCAAAAATAAAAAAAAAATAAAAAAATAAATGCAACTAAAAAAAAATTATCTAAGAATAATACAAAAAACAAATTAATAAAAAATTAAAATAAATATATTGAATAAAAAAATACAAATGAAATTTAAAAAAATATATCAAAAAATTATAAAAAATAAAAATTTTTAATAAAAAAATCAAATGAAACTTAAAAAAATAATGTTAAAATAATACAAAAATAATAAAAAAAAATCAAATGAAACTAAAAAATGGAAAAATAATACAAAAAATTATTAAAAAAAAAAATTAAAAAAAAATTAAAAAAAAACATCTAAAAGTAATACTAAAAATTAAAAATAAAAAAAAAAATTAAAAAATATCTATTAAAAAGCAAGTAAATAAAAAAATCTTGTCTTAAGCTGTTATAAGACTTTTGCAGAATTTTTCAGAGCTTAAAATAATAAAAATAATTAAAAAAAATTCCAAAAACCGGTTATAAGAAGCTAATGATTTTTTTTGCATAAATATTTCTTTTTTATAGAAAAAATTATTAATACAATTTTTTTTTTTTTTTTGAATCATAAAAAATGAAATTTTTTTTGAAAAAAAAATTACTGTTTCTTATAACAGAATTTATGACAACTTTTCCAAATGCGAAAATCCAAAAGTCTTTTATAACCGGTTTTTTGTGGAAAAAAATAATAAAAAAATATTTATACACAACTTTCTATTGATTGATAGAATATAGAGATAAGCATTACAAAATTATGAGTTATTTCGAGACATATAATTTCAAAATTTTCAAATCAAAGAGCACAATCTGACATGGCAAAAAAATACTGAGAACAATGGATGGAAATTTGACTTCATTTTGAGCAATAAAATCATAAAATCCCATAAAAATTTTGAAAAAATCCATTGTTTCATATATCCGAATTTTATCATTAAAAATTTGAAAACAAAATATTTTTTTTTATTTTTTATTTTTTTTTTTTTTTGACATTTTTCATAGTTGCTTATAAGCGAATTTTTGTTATATTCACAAAATTCGTCGTTCGTTTTTTTTCATTTCGAATCGAAAGTGTCACAAAAAATCATAAAATCCCATAAAAATTTAAAAATTTTCATAGTTTCTTATATCCGATTTTTTGTTGAATGAACTCCAAAACCAAAAAAATTGATGAAAGAATTTTTATTATTGTTTTTAAATATTTTTTAAATTTCTTATTAAAAATTTGAAAAAAAAAATATTTTTTCAAAAAAATTTGAAAATTTTTCTAGTTCCTTATAAGCGAAATTTTTTCTATATTAAGAAAATTCGTCGTCATTTCGAACGTCATAAGAAATCATTAAGTTTCATAAAAATTGTAAAATTTTGAAAATCCTCATAGTTTCTTATATCTGAATTTTTGCATTCTTGACAAATAATACTTGATTTAGACTTTGTTTTGGAAATCAAATGTCATTAAACCTCATAAAATCCCATTAAAATTGAAAAATCTCATAGTTTCTTATATCCGAATTTTTGCAAAATTGGCAAATTTGACTTAATTTTGTACACAAAATGTTCTAAATAATCATGGAAACAAATAAAAATGGCAATTCTTGAAAAAAAAATTGTTTTTTATATCCGAAATTTTTTGAAATTTTTGAAAATTTTATATCAGAATTTTTGCTAAATTGACAAATTACACTTGATTTAGACTTTGTTTTGAACAGAAAATATCATTAGAAATCATAAAACTTCACAAAAACTGAACATTTTTGAAAAAATTTCATAAATATTGAAAATTTTTGAAAAATGCATAGTTTTTTATAACCGAATTTTTGCATACTTGACAAATAAGACTAGATTTAGACTTTGTTTTGAACAGGAAATGCAATAAAATATCACAAAATTTCATAAAAACTGAAAATTTTTGGAAAAATGTCATAGTTTCTTATATCCGATTTTTTGCAAAATTGGCAAATTTGACTTGATTTTGTACCTAAAATGTTCTATATTATCACAGGAACACATAAAAAGTTAAAATGTTTGAAAAAATAGTTGTTTCTTATAACCGAAATTTTGTTAATATGAAAAAAACGCTTATAACAAACTAAGAAACTCCAATTTTTGTGCAAATTTTTGAAAAATCATTAAATTTTATGTACCGTCTCATTATTTCATGACAAAAATTCTCCAAAAATTAAAATTTTCCCCAAAAATCACCAGTTCCTTATATCCGGTTTTTTGTTTTTTTTCCCATAATTTCTTACAAAAAATCTTATAACATTTCATATTTTTATGTAAGAAATGAAACTATAGTGAAAATAATCTCTACGTTGGGAAAAAATTATAGTTCCTTATATCCGAAATTTTCGCTTTTTCAAAATTTTTGGACACAAAATTAACAGAGAAAATTATAATTTTTCATTGAATAAAATAAAATGTTAAAAAATCAATAGTTTCTTATTAAAAATTTTAAGGTTGTTTGAAAAAACCGCTTATAAGAAACTCGAATTTTTTGTGCAAATCTTTGAAAAATTATCAAATTTTATGTACTTTCTCTATATTTCTCTGCAAAAATTCCAAAAATGTAGAAATGTCCCCCAAAAACACTAGGTTCTTATATCCGTTTTTTTCATAATTTGGTATATAAAATTTTGTAAAAATTCATATTTTTATATAAGAAATGTACTTGTACATCATTTTTCTGCCAGAACTCCAAAAATTATTAGTTTCTTATATCCGATTTTTTTTTTAATTTTTAATATTTTCACTACTAAATGCCTCGAGGCGTTCTAAAAACTCTTTTTTCCAATTCAGCTCAGTTTCAGTATTTCACTCTGGCCATGTGAGATTTTTTTCCAAACCAAAAAAAAAACAAACTGAAGAGCTCAGCCAAACAAAACCAAACATGATACTAAAAATGAAAAAAAAAAAAAATAAATAAATAATATTAATATATAAAAATTAAGTTTTATACATTTATATATACATAATATAAATAAAACACACACACATACTATATAATTTATTTGAAATAATATAATGATATGCTTATATACTGATGATATACCTTGTCAAACAAATTCCTATGTTAAATAATTTTTTTTAAATTTTAATCAAACTTTTTTTGTTATTATTAATATTTTTCATTTGTTTAATATTACTATTTTGTTACTATACCATGTTCCTATTTTGTTGGTTATGCTAATAATATTTTATTAAATAATATTTATTTTTTAATAAAAAAAATAATAATTTTAATTAGTTTTAAAAAAAAATTCCACCATTTTCTCATGGCAAAAACAAACCACGGATTTGCCAATTTAAATAAAAACAAACTAAGCTTGCCAACTATACTATAATACCATTTTGATTTGTTTTTGGCAACACCAACAAATCACCTGCACATGACATTCTGGTGTTGCCAACACCAAATAAAATGATCACCACACATAACAACGGCAACCAACCAACCAACTACTGCATTGCTTGCAATTGAATTTCCATCATTTGTAATTGCAATTTATATATAGTTGGCAACTCTAATCATCATTATTATGTATTGACAATTATGTTAAGAGAGAAGAGAACTCCTCCCATTGTTATCCTTTTTAGCTTTAGTTCATCCACTCAAATTAAAAAAAAATGTCATCTCAAAGAAAACAAAAAATAGTTAAACGTCCGTTACATCTAACCCCTCCACAATTAAAAAAAAAAATACAACAACAAAAATAAACAACAAGAACAATTATTAGTAAATTAATTATTACAACAACAACCAAACAAAATACAATTAAATTGTAGTTGACAAAGAAACAAAAAAAAACAACAAATAAATAATTCTGAATAAAGAACGATATGGAAAATTTATTAAAAAACAAACAGGTTTTTATTTTGGGGAAAAAATATAAAAAAAAAAAATAATTTGAAGTTTTTTATTCAAACAAAGAACATAACAATTTGCAAAAGCGGTAAGTTCGGCCGGGCTGAACTTTGGATACCCTCCACCATAGAAATACTGACAGGTACTAGAAATGAAAAAATATAGGGAACATACCAAAAAGGGGACCTATACCGACATTTCAAAAAAAGGGATTATGTAAACCATAATAAAAATTTTAGAAATTTTTAAAGGATAATTACACCCTCAGCCTAATGGCTAATGAGTGTGTATACACTTTAACACGGTGAAAAAGTGCCTCATCGAAATATTGGTTCTAGACCCCATGTTTCTTTGGACCAAATCCGTTTCAGAAAATTTAGATTTCATCCGAACTTTGCTCATCTTATTATTTCTTCCAAGCTTAGTTCAAATTCGAAGATGGGGAATATCGGTCCATTCCTTCTGGAATCCAAACAGGGGCTAGGTCTAAATACGGCTATAGTTCACTATCGAACCTTACGTTATAATTTTGTATCTCTCTATTCTCCGCAGGTGAAATGATTACAAAAGAGTCTTAGAACCAAACTCAAAATGCGCAACAAATCAGATAACTATTTTAATATAAACAAGTGAAAAAGCGGTAAGTTCGGCCGGGACGAACTTTGGATACCCTCCACCATAGATATATTGACAGGTACTATAAATGAAAATATAGGGAACATACCAAAAAGTGCACCTATACCGACATTTCTAAAAACAGATTATGTAAACCATAATACAAATTTTAGAAAATTTTAAAGGATAATTATACCCTCAGCCTTATGGCTAATTAGTGTGTATACACTTTCACACGGTGAAAATGTGCCTCATCGAAATATTGGTTCTAGACCCCATGTTTCTTTGGACCAAATCCGTTTCAGAAAATTTAGATTTCATCCAAACTTTGCCCATCTTATTATTTCTTCCAAACTTAGTTCAAATTCGAAGATGGGGAATATCGGTCCACTCCTTCTGGAACCTCCAATCAGGGGCTAGGTCTAAATGCGGCTATAGTTCACTACCGAACCTTACGTTCTAATTTTTTATCTCTCTATCCTCCGCAGTTGAAATGATTACAAAAGGGTCTTAGAACCAAACCCAAAACGCGCAACAAATCAGATAAATATTTTAATATAAAAAAGGGGGTATATGGGGACTACCCCAAAAAGGGGGCGAATATTAATAATTTTTGGTAGGGAGATTTGTTACCATATACGCCTACAAAATACCAAATTGCAGCAAATTCGGTTGAAAAAGGCGCTCAATAACCCCAAAATACCGAAAATTGGGGGTACCCTTATATGGGGACTATCCGAAAAAATGGACCTATATTCATAATATTTTGTGGAGAGATTTGGAAACTATTAAGAACTCAATGTACAAAATTTCAGCGTATTCGGTAGAAAAACGCGCTCCAGAACCCAAAATACTGAAAATTGGGGGGTACCCGTATATGGGGGATATCCGAAAAAATTGACCTATATTTATAATTTTTTGTGGAGAGATTTTGTACCTATTAATAACCCAATGTATTAAATTTCAGCGTATTCGGTTGAAAAACGCGCTCAGGAACCCCAAAATACCGAAAATTGGGGGTACCCTTATATGGGGGCTATCCGAAAAAATATACCTATATACATAATTTTTTGTAGAGAGATTTGGTACCTATTAAGAACTCAAAATACTAAATTACAGCCAATTCGGTGGAAAAATACGATCAAAACCCCCAAAATACTGAAAATTAGGAGGTACCGTTATATGGGGGCTACCAGAAAAAGTGGACCTATATTTATAATTTGTTGTGTAGACATTCAGTACCCAATAAGAACTCAATGTACCAATTTTCAGCGTATTATGTTGAAAAGCGAGCTCAAGAACCCCAAAATACCGAAATTAGGGAGGTACTGTTATATGGGAGCTATGCCTAAACGTGGACCGATATATCCCATCTTCGAACTTGACCTGCCTGCAGACAAAAGACAACCCTATGCAAAATTTCAGCACCCTATCTCAATTCCTTCAGAAGATAGCGTGATTACAACAGACGGACGGACAGACGGACGGACGGACGGACATGGCTAGATCGTCTTAGAATTTTACCCTGATCAAGAATATATATACTTTATAGGGTCGGAAATGAATATTTCGATGTGTTACAAACGGAATGACAAAATTAATATACCCTCCATACTATGGTGGAGGGTATAAAAAGGGGGTATATGGGGACTACCCCAAAAAGGGGGCGAATATTAATAATTTTTGGTAGGGAGATTTGTTACCATATACGCCTACAAAATACCAAATTGCAGCAAATTCGGTTGAAAAAGGCGCTCAATAACCCCAAAATACCGAAAATTGGGGGTACCCTTATATGGGGACTATCCGAAAAAATGGACCTATATTCATAATATTTTGTGGAGAGATTTGGAAACCATTAAGAACTCAATGTACAAAATTTCAGCGTATTCGGTAGAAAAACGCGCTCCAGAACCCAAAATACTGAAAATTGGGGGGTACCCGTATATGGGGGATATCCGAAAAAATTGACCTATATTTATAATTTTTTGTGGAGAGATTTTGTACCTATTAATAACCCAAAGTAGTAAATTTCAGCGTATTCGGTTGAAAAACGCGCTCAGGAACCCCAAAATACCGAAAATTGGGGGTACCCTTATATGGGGGCTATCCGAAAAAATATACCTATATACATAATTTTTTGTAGAGAGATTTGGTACCTATTAAGAACTCAAAATACTAAATTACAGCCAATTCGGTGGAAAAATACGATCAAAACCCCCAAAATACTGAAAATTAGGAGGTACCGTTATATGGGGGCTACCAGAAAAAGTGGACCTATATTTATAATTTGTTGTGTAGACATTCAGTACCCAATAAGAACTCAATGTACCAATTTTCAGCGTATTCTGTTGAAAAACGAGCTCAAGAACCCCAAAATACCGAAATTTGGGAGGTACTGTTATATGGGAGCTATGCCTAAACGTGGACCGATATATCCCATCTTCGAACTTGACCTGCCTGCAGACAAAAGACAACCCTATGCAAAATTTCAGCACCCTATCTCAATTCCTTCAGAAGATAGCGTGATTACAACAGACGGACGGACAGACGGACGGACGGACGGACATGGCTAGATCGTCTTAGAATTTTACCCTGATCAAGAATATATATACTTTATAGGGTCGGAAATGAATATTTCGATGTGTTACAAACGGAATGACAAAATTAATATACCCTCCATACTATGGTGGAGGGTATAAAAGGGGGTTATATGGGGACTACCCCAAAAAGGGGGCGAATATTAATAATTTTTGGTAGGGAGATTTGTTACCAAATACTACTACAAAATACCAAATTGCAGCAAATTCGGTTGAAAAACGCGCTAAAGAACACCAAAATACAGAAATTGCGGGGTACCCTTATATGGGGGCTACTCGAAAAAATTGACCTATATTCATATTGTTTTTTTGTGGAGATATTTGGTGCCTATTAGGAACTCAAAATACTAAATTACAGCCAATTCAGTGGAAAAATACGACCAAAATACTGAAAATTAGGAGGTACTGTTATATGGGGGCTACGAGAAAAAGTGGACCTATACTTATAATTTTTGTGGATATATTTAGAACCCAATGTAGCAAATTTCAACGAATTCGGCTGAAAAACGCGGTCAAGAACCCCAAAATACCGAAATTTGGCGGGTACCCTTATGTGGGAGCTATGCCTAAACCTGGACCGATATATCCCATCTTCGAACTTGACCTGCCTGCAGACGGACATGGCTAGATCGTCTTAGAATTTTACCCTGATCAAGAATATATATACTTTATAGGGTCGGAAATGAATATTTCGATGAGTTTCAAACGGATGACAAAATTAATATACCCTCCATACTATGGTGGAGGGTATAAAAATCATGGAATTGAATTTACCAAGTCCGTCCATAGAATTGAAAGATTTTTTTTTTTTTTTGTAATTGCACGTAACACCAACTTAATTTCCTCTATAGCGACATGTTTTCGTAAGTTTGTATTTCGATGTGGCAAATAATCAGTCAGTTGTATTTTCACATTTTCAGATGTTTTGGTTATGTTAATAAGATATTTCTTTGTTTCAGCATGTCGGCGAAGATGATTTTTTGCACAGGGGGCGATTTGTCTCACCATCTTGCTTAAGCCACCTGTATTGTATCTCCCACTCCTTGGAATAATATCGGGAAACATAACGTTTTTTTTTTGGATGAACATGAAGGTTCTTCATCATTTTCCGATTCAGATTCCGAACTTGTTTCAGGGCCAGTCTTGCTTTGTTTGGAGATTCATTGTCAACCCTTCTTTTTGATCTAACAATAAATCTATTTAGTTTAAACATCAGGCAGGTCCACCAAAGTCCCTATATATTTTCGATTTGCACGAAATTTGGCTTAGAGTACTGAATTAGGTCCAGAATGATGTGTGTTAAGTTTCCTGAAATCGGTTCAGATTTAGATATAGCTTCTATATCTGACCAAATGAAAAATTTAGTATCGGTTGCCGAATGACATGTTTATGGATCCATTTTCATTTTGCTGGTCCTTTAAAAATGCAACGTCTGTTAGGATTCATCTGTTGAATATACCCAAAGTGGTGAAGGGTATCATATAGGAGGTGATGCAAATGTGGTATACCCATTTGTTTTTAGATTGCCAAATTTTTATTTTTTATCCGATTAAATTGAAAATTTACACTTAACATGCTACATGTGTTGTCTTTCCATGTATCAATTTGAAAATAGTATTATTCTAACAATTTAAGAGATATTTGAGAAAATATTTGAAATCCCATAAAAAGTGATTTTAAAAAAAGTGCAGGTAATGTGGTATACCACATGATGTTAATGTGGTATAGTATAATTTTCACTTCCAATTGATATCTTATATAATTTATTGTTTTTAATGAATGCGAATTAGCTCGAGATTTATGTCTGTTAAGATTTTTAACGGATACGTTGAGTGCAACTTTAATTTTTATTATATAATAATGTCTACACATGACAATATTTAATTTTTGTATGGAGAAGTTGTTAAAATTCATAGCCTTTGTTTTTCATCCTTGTGGTTCATGGTAGACTCTCGTAGAGTACAAATGTTTCACATAGTAATGAGATTTTGTCTAGTGCTGGCTTTTTTTTTGGGCAGAATCAAGGTATACCACATTACCTACACTTGTGTTTACTGAAGAAATGTCTAGTTTTTTTTCCAAATTGGTGATTATGTGGTGCAATCGCGCATATTATTTGATTTTTAGTTCATACTGATTATTTTAATGCTTTAGTAATAACGATTAAAGTACATCCGTAAAACAAAAAATTATTTTTAAACTTCAACCGAAAAAAAGTCAATTTCATGAAAAATTTTATTTTTGGTACTGATTCTCAACGTGATTTAAATAAATTAAACAGGTCATTGCTATCTTATTTTTTTGAGAACAGCAAACTATAGAACATGTTTCAGTTATTCTAAAATTTTCAGTTTACAAAAAAAGTGACTATACCACATTACCAACCTATACCACATTTGCATCACTTCCACTATAAGGGGAAATTTTGGCGGAAAAAAATTTCGAACGGCAGGGCAACTGAACCAACCTACAGTGAAGCCTGCACGCACAACCAACACGTAATTTAAATGTTTTCAAGCAAACATTGTCGTGTGCGAACAGGTATAATTGTCGTCGGCTAAGTGCTGGCATTATTGAGATCAGCCGACGGCAGCAACAAAATATCTTAAGCAAAACATAAGTGGGCCACACACGTCAATCATGTGCGTTCGATCGGTGTGAAGCTCCTAGCCCAAACACGTCAAACAGATCCACAAAAACTTTATTTCGTATTTATTTTTGAAGCGTGTTATGTCACCCTGTCGCTTACGTTACATTATGAAGATCACAATGCAATTAGCAACACTGCATGTGATCAGCTGATTGGTGATGACGTGTCATCAGTGCATTGGCAGATGCAATTTCGATTTATTGATCCCTACCCGGCTTGCACTCAGCTTTCGCGGCATTTGCAAAAGTAGCAGCAGGCGCTTTAACATCAAATTGGCAGAAGCAGAATAGTGGAATAATTAGCAGACAGTTGTGAAATCATTAGTATACAAAAAAAAAAGTGCATGTAAAGGAACGCATCCAATTGGATGCAAAAATTATTTTGTTCGTTCCGGATTACAATAAAAGAAATTACAACTAGGAACTGCAGTCAAGCAAAAATAAGAGAACACGTGGATGAGACTGTACACCACGCTTGGAAAAGCACGTTGTGGAATAACGGTACACCGTACCGTTACTACGGTCCCAAAAGACTCCGACCGAGAAACAGTCTCACTTTCCACAACGCAGCTACCAGAAAAAGGAGCACGTCATCTAATTATTCGTTTGAAGGAATTTTTGTGGAATTTCCACCAACCACCGCCACCGTTTTTTTGCAACTCCATTGAAGACTGCAGTATGACACCAAATGTTAGCAACAGTACGAACAAACGCACTCTATTCTGCCATGTGACGCCAAAATCCTACAAATTCTCAACAATAGCCCTAACAGTTCCCACAATAGAATTTTATTGGATCATCATAGCCATAGACCAATTCCACATTAGAGTGCCTCACATCATTTTGCCTGTCCCAATATACCCAGCAATAGCCTCTTCAGTCATTACGACCATTTGGATTCTGATTTCAAATACCTATAACAAGACACATCAATATAATTCAGCAACAAATGAGAAAATATCCACACACCAGCCACAGACGTCAAACATGTGCGCGTCTCACAACGAAAAATTAAAAATCGATCTTGAAAAGTCGACTTTTCGATTTTCTCAAAGATCAAAAGTCGACTTCGATTAGTCGAAAGTCGATTTACTTATCCCTACACCGTACCACACACATCAAACATTGCTTCGATTCACACCGATCGAACGTACATGTTTGACGTGTGTGGGCCACTTTAACCAGTGGTTGTGGCCGCTCTCATTAAACATAAAGAGTATTGAAAATTATGGAATATTCAAATGAAGAGATGTGAGAAATTAAATTTTACATATTTCTCCCAAATGTTTGTTGTATAATAATTAACATTTATAGAAATA
The DNA here is from genome assembly GCF_032173495.1 of Musca vetustissima. Lineage (NCBI taxonomy): Eukaryota > Metazoa > Arthropoda > Insecta > Diptera > Muscidae > Musca > Musca vetustissima. The sequence continues at coordinate 22,442 of NW_026888185.1, read as the reverse complement.
TTATTTAACTGTTATAATGCTGTGAGGTAGTATGCTTAAAAAACAATGGCTCAAATTAAAATATTTTATAATAAATACAAAAATAAATTATAATTTGAAATTAATGAAAAAAAGTTGGTGGAATGACATTTCCGCCAACACACACCTTGAGTGGATAGTTGATAAAATATTTAAAAAAAAATTAAAGTCAAAGAAGCAATCGCCATCAATCATTCTGATTTAAATGCGATTAATTCGAAGTAGAAAGAAATTCGTCAACACAGCTATTTTTGTTCGGCAATGGCCAAAACGTTCGTCATTATCAATCAAATCAAAAATGCAACAACAAATATTGCATATTTGTATTTCATTATCGGATGTTCCAATGGATACAGTAGAATCTCCATATAACGATTTATATATTGTCAGTCCTCATCGTTAATTCGAAAGTATCGATGTGGAGGAACTTAAATTTTCTATTTAGTTTTTAAAATACCTAATTTTATTTTTTTCCAATAATGTTCGTTTTGCGCCACGCTATTTGGTATGAAACATGAATGTTCCTATCTTCATGTTTGTGCTGTTGAATGTCATTGCATGTTGAGGTCTTCATTGCTTCAAAAAAATTAATATTAAATGAAATTAATAATAATTCAGGTCTTATGTTCCAGTTTCCAAAAGGTGAAAAATCTTCGAGTTTATATTCAGCTTCCACACACTTGCAAAGAAGAAATATTTGTTAACAAATTTGGGAAATAATTTTCTATTTTTTTTTTATTAACAAATGTATTTATGTACTTTTAACATACATAAGGTATGTCGAATACATTTTGGCAATGAAGGATTGTCAAAATTTATAGATATTATAGATAATGGAGCGATAAGCAATTCTCTGATAATTTAGAAAAGAAAAATGAAATTTTGTTATGTACACGTAAAGGCCTTTCAGTACTTTTTTCAATTCCTAACTGAAACACCCAAAAACCGTTAAACGTGGAAAGACAAAAATTTGGAATACTTAAGTGTCCAGCATGGCGCCCAAATGCCCTTAGGTAAAAATACTTTTAATAGTTACAAATTTATTGGATTTTCAACACCCAAAAGAAAAATCATCAGAATCAGCGATGGAATTATATCTTGGAATTAATGACGAGTTTCACAAGTCTCCAAAAAGATATGGATTTTTTTTTTGTCTGGCAATCTCGAAAAAGTCCCGCTATATCTTTTGATTTGCACGAAATTTGGCATAGAGTACTGAATTAGGTCCAGAATGATGTGTAAAGTTTCGAGAAAATCGGTTCAGATTTAGATATAGCTCCCATATATAGTTTCGTCCGATATTATGTAAATGGTACACCAAACTCCCTATATCCAGTCCAGTTTGACATCTGTGAAGTTTTGGTGAAATCGGTTCAGATTTAGATATATCTCCCATATATAGTTTCGTCCGATTTTTGGTAAATGGTGCACCAAACATCCAATATTGGTCCGATTTAAACCAAAATTTTGCCCAGCGTACTGAATTCAGACCAGTTTGACATACATGAAGTTTTTATTGAAATCCGTCTAGATTTAGATAAAGCTCCCGCATATATTTTCTTCCGATTTTAGTTAAATGATGCAGCAAACTCCCAATATTAGTCCGATTGAGCATACTGAATTAAATCCAGTTTGATGTGTGTGCAGTTTTGTTGAAATTGGTTCAGATTTACATATATCTCCCATACAAAATTTTGCCGGACTTCATACAAATTATAACGAGTGGTTTTAACTAAGGCTGAAGTAAGCTCAGTCGCTACCAGGGTCAACCTAAGGACCCACAAACCTTAAGTAAAAACACGAGTGATTACAATTTCAATTTTTATTATAATATTCTGGTGTTTACAATATGAATAATAGTTTGGATGTGAGATAAGCTTTTATGTTGGAATCTTCTAATCGGTAATGGTAGCTGGGTATGGAGGTCGGATCGTGAAAAGCCGGATGGTTACAGTCGGCTCGGGGGTGGTTAAGTGATGTCGGCTCGTAACTAATCGTCTGGTTGGTATTCGGGTTTGGTTGTGGTCGGCTCGAAGGTGTACGGCTGGTTACAGTCGAAGATACTCTGCTAGCTGCTGTCGGTACGTTGGAGATCGGCTGGCTACAGTCGGCCCGAAGATACTCGGCTAGCTGCTGTCGGTACGTTGGAGATCGGCTGGCTACAGTCGGCTCGTTAAAGATCGGCTAGCTAATGTCGGCTCGTTGAAGATCGGCTGGCTATAGTCGGCTCGAAGATACTCGGCTAGCTGATGTTGGTTTGTTGAAGATCGGCTGGCAACCGTCGGCTCGTTGGTGATCGGCAGGATACAGGGACTATATGATTGGAGAGGGACTATAATGGACACAAGTTCGACTTTTAGGTGGTTTTTCAATAAAATCGCGGTCCAAAATCCAGTTTTTTCCCAAAACGATTTGAGATAACCCCATCATATTACCACTCAAATACATGAACGGACGGACAGACGGACATGCGTAAATCGACTCAGTAAATGATTCTATGCATATTCTCAAAAGGAACCATGGGTCTACCTCGATTCCTTTTGCCTGTTACAAACATATGCACAAAGACATAATACCCAGTACCACAGTGTGGTGAAGGGTATAAAAACGCTATCGCATTTTGAGGGTGAAACATATAAAGTTTCATATTCCAAGAAATTTGGTTGCAGTCACTGACAAACAGCGAGCAGCTCGGTCATTGGTTGTCTGCGTCAGAACATTCACAACCACACACACACAAGCTGTTGATTCATATTCCAAGAAATTTGGTTGCAGTCACTGACAAACACCATACGAGCAGCTCGGTCATTGGTTGTCTGCTTCAGAACATTCACAACCACACACACACAAGCTGTTGATTCAACTACAACGACATCAGAACAGTATCAACAGAGACAAAGCATCAGAGCTACAGCATGACAATACATAATGGCGGCCATTGTCGATACGAAAACATTTTTTAACAAAAGGAGACTGAAATAAAATAAATGAATAAAGTTTTATTTTTTTGTATACTTTTTTATCCGACACACATATATGATGTGTTACGATATGTTGCTATCTCTCTTTTTCTTTGCTCTCCCTTTCCATTGCTCACCTGATATGGGGACATTTTTTTGTCCAAATGGCAATATGAAAATTCATATTTCATCAAGGGAAGCTGAACCCTTGGGTATAGGCGTTCTGAATTGTTAGAGCATATTAACCACTGCAGTATAAATTCCCAGCAGTCATGGTCTACAATTAAGAGTATATCCTGTTCCAAAAGAAATAAAAATCATCCTGATATTTCCTTCGAATAACAGCCAACATTTAGATGCAAAAAAAATCTGCATTGCATTCTACCGCCAATTCATTGAGCAACCATTTTCGCAGAACAGGATCGAGCTAGCAGTTATCCGGAGATGCAAGAATCGCTTAGGAAATTTGCAGTCTCTATTATATAGATCCAGCGAGTCAATTATCTCCAAATCCAAGCCATTAAAAGCCTTTAGTACAGACGTCTTTTCCAAGTTCATGTTAAAGAAGCTTGGTGCAACAGGTAGACTGGTGGAAGAAGAGAAATCAGACGTTTGGATTCCACGTTAGTAGCGTATTTATCAGGTTTTAGAATAAGAATAATTCGGGCAACTTTTCAATTATCAAGAATGTCCAACTTTGGCATTGATAATTGGAGAATTTTGGTCAGATATCTGACCAAATATTCGGAAGTATCGCAAGGCGGTACTCCCATTTTATTCAATATATATCTTGCGAACAAGTCCTCCATCAGATGTTTCAGTGGTGTCCAATCACCATCACCAACTGCTTACGGAAGCGTAATCTAAAATTATCCACTGCAACTCTCTATTGTGTCACTTTTCACTAACTGGATGCGAGAGGTCAATTTAGAACTTGGCATTTCCATCGAAGATAGGCGTATCCCCAACGTCCATAACAGAAAATCCCGAAGGTGAAAGCTAAGAATAAAGTTCTGAAATCCGTGACTGTTATCACTTGGGACAAGGATAAAAAAGCATACAAGGTCATAGGTCGTTCCATCCTTAATAATACTACCCCAGGTCTGGACTTCTTTCCTTAGCGAAACGCAATGGAGATTCTTGCCAACGACACAAAATAATGCACTCCGAATTCCAACCATGTGTGTCCAGATGACGAGTGTCGATCACCTCAATGAAAATACCAGAATTCTGCCAGTCTAGTGTCAGCATATTGAGGACATCACACAGTGATGGCTGGTCCTCCTCCGTGACACATCCGTCGTTACTTCGGAGGCCATCGCAAATGGATTCGATGACGTCACTCCATCCCATTAAAATTGAACATTTCTTTGAAACCACAAAAATAATCTTTTAAAAAATATATATTTATAAAATATCGAAAAAAAACTTAATATATTTTACATTTTTTTTTTTTTGAAAAAGTTCACAGGTAGCTTTTCAGTTAAAAAATAGAACAGTCTTTTAATTCTTCAATATTACAATCGCATGAATCATCCTAATCAATATCCATAGCATTGTCAGGAACGTTATTGACTTCACAGTGGTGACACGAATCATTGTCGGGACATTGCATACACACATCCCTATCAAATTCATGTTTATCTTTAGGAATTACAACTTGCGATGTTGGAGTTTTTGGGATCACAGATAAATGACGAGCTGCACACAATTCCAGAAAAATATCGAAATGATTTTGATTGACAATCTCGATTTTATCCCCATTTTTATCTGGAAAAATACATAAATAAAATTAATGGACATGGAAATAAAAAATTTTAAAATTTAAAAAAAAAAATATTTAAAAAAAGTCACTTCCTGAAAAAATATTTGAAATAGATTGGGGGTACAATGAAGCTGGATGGCTCGTAGGTTGGAGTCAGTTCGATGAACGGTGACGGTAGCATGGTACAGAGGCATTCCGATGACTGCTGAAAACCCGATGTGCGGTGACGGCACCCAGAGATTCACGGCAACTAGACTGACACAGCGGAGCCCTATTTGTCATATTATAGTCAGGGTGTTGTTTTTAGAGCCCACTTGATCCAGACGACAGCGGCGATGAACAACTCTTTTCGGTACCAGCTGAGGGCTCGTTTTTTCAACCCCATTCGACTAAACAGTAAGTATTTTAATGAAAATAGATTGCTCGTTTTTCAACCACATTCCTCTACACAGATTACTCCACAGCTACTTTCACTGACTGCCGAGGCCTACTCTTTCAGAATTGCTATTAATCGGCTGAAGAATAATAAAGCAGCAGATGCCGATTGCCTAACAGCCGAACTATTCAAAACCAGTGGTCACCTCAGATTCTTGAGTCCCGTGCACACAAAGGAAGGCAGGGAAGCTTAGATTACGTGAGTACCAACCAATGCTCCTTGAACTGCCAACTGTCAGGCTAGATCCGCAGACCTAGGAGCCGTGACACCATGCCAATTTCCACAACGTCTCCAATCCCCACCCAACGATAATTTCACAAGCCTACAAAGTTAGGGAATGCTAACCCTACTAGATTCGGGACTAGTAAAGCGACAGCTCTTTTCGGTACCAATTGAGGGCTGATTTTTTCAATCCCATTCGACTAAGCACTAAGTATTTTACTGGTAACCGATTGCTCGTTTCTCAACCCCATTCGTCTACACAGATTACTACTTCCACTGGCAGCCGAGGGTCCCTCTTTCAGAATAACAATTAATCGGCTGAAGAATAATGAAGCAGCATGTGCCGATGGGCTAACAGCCGAACTATTCAAAGCCGGTGGTTAGATGCTGATCAAAAATATACACCAGCTGATTTGTACAGAGGAGGAATACATGCCGACTGTATGGAACACCTCAGCTGCCTGTGTCCCGTGCACAAAAAAGAAGGCAATGCGTTAACCAATGCACCCACACCAAACTGTAGGTACCAATCGAACATACGCATTTGGACGTGATCACTTCCTTGGATGAGAAGTGGAGCCCATCTAAAAGTTCTACATTCCTAGGGGTCAGGTACCACCTCCTGCACGATGCTCCCCGAACGGCCAACACGAACTGAAAGGCTAGATCCACAGACCTAGGGGCCCTCTGATACCCATGCTACAGAAACCTTCTGTCAGGTACATAGCCGAAACTATTACAACCCCAAACAGTTCGAGACTGGTAAGCCACAGACTATAGCCTCTGCCCAGCTTCATAGCCGAATCAACTACCATTAGAACTAATATTTGCATGCTCTCTACAATCGCTGAAAGGGGATAAAAAGCAAAAATGACCACCAACATCTTCCGACCCATCTCAACAATTGCTCCACAAGCCTTTTAGTTCGGACCAGCCTTTGCACGTTTCCGTAGCCGAAACTACTACCATTTGAACTAAAAGCTGCATGCTCTCCACAGTGAAATAACCATTAAATGAGGATGAAAACTGATGCAAAACTCAATCCCTCTCGATGCCAATTCCAACATCGTCTCCCATCCTCAGCCAACGATAATTTCACAAGCCTACAAAGTTGGGGAATGCAAACCCTACTAGTTTCGATCCATGATTCGGGACTAGTAAATCCAAGGACACAGGCAAAACAAACACCCGAAAACCCTCACTAGCACTCCGCATCACACACAGAAAAAAAAACTTCCTAACAGTCCACACAGAACAGTTACAATAACCACTCGGGTATCCGGCCGGTCGTATCAAACACTCAGGATAGTGACTAGACAATCTCATAAGGATCCTCACCCTAAGTGCAACCACACTACCACGATCATGGCAAATGCAGTAGACATCAGCAACCACGGCAAGAAACCAGGGAAGCGCTAAGCAGCTCATAAACAGGACCATACACCAGAAGTCGACTTGCTCAGAGAATCACCTCAGTTAAGGAGACAAGAGAAGAGATGTACCCAAGTGTATACCAAAGGGCAACGGTTGTTGTTGGTTTGCTTCCCTTGCTTGACACTCTCTCACTGTGATATGTGTATGTAGTTGTAGCTGTATATAACGAAGATCATGAAGATCCCAACGATCCTCTGCTGATATTTCTTCTCTTTCTATATTTACACCAACACGCGCGTATCTCCATTTACACCATTAACTCGCCTAAACATTTTGTCCGTACGAGCCGGATAGAAACATTGCGCAGTTGTTGTCGATCTCCCTATACTCAACTCTCGCGACTTGCAGAGGGTGGTGTATGCCTCTCAAGCATCGGTACGCACGCAAGCCGATGAGGCAGCTCTTGAAGTGTTTGAGAGAAAATTATCTGAGAGATCTACAGGCCGATCTGCATAGATGGTGAATATCGGCGTCGAATGAACCACGAGCTATACCATTTATACACGGACATTGGCATGGTCAGAACCATGATGCAAAAATAAGGTGATGTATCAAAACAAGGTGATGTATCGAGCATCTGTCAAAATTATCTTTATATTATTTTACATGGTTGGCAACATTGCATATCGAATGATGACTACGGATGATTCACGTTCACGAATTCGTTGGAAAGATCAAGTGGAGCATGAAATATCAAAGCGTGATATTTTCAAAGCGCAAAATGTGCACAAAATCGACGAGTCTGGATTTATGTATGTACGCGATCACCGAGGGCACTAGTCACTGCTTTGGCGAATAATTTCAGAGATAAAATGTCAGTTATGACGTAGTATCATAACAATTTTACCGCATAACATTAAATTAAATTTCTCTAGTTTTTTTTTGCACCACGCCACTTACCCGTCCAATAATAACGTATTTCACAACGTCCTTGTTTATACTCTTCAAATAGGGAAATTTCTATCATTGCTCGAGCGGCTTTAAAATTTGTCGAACAAATTTTTATCCATCCATGGAGTTTTTCATCTGCCGACACAATATAGGTAAATTTCAAAAATTGTGACATGTTTGGAAACAGCTCGGAACTCGAGGAAACCAAATGCAGTATACCTGTTATCTAATGTTATTGTTACTGGACCAGCTAGACTTTTTTACTTTTCGATTTTTGCTTCTAAAAGGCGATTTTTTTAGTACCAGGTATTTATGAAGAAAATCGAAAGTCGATCTTGAAGAGTCGATTTTACGATTTTCTCATAGATCATTCACAAAAATAATAAAATGTTTATCCTTCCGTGTTTCCATTGTTTGAAGTAATCACAGAGGGTGTGAACTGCATACAACCGATCAATGACAAAGAGGAACGATAACCCTCATGGCTCGATTAACTGTCAAAGTGCGTTGCCAACCAAAGTGCGTTGCCAATGACAAAGAGGAACGATAACCCTCATGGCTCGATTAACTGTCAAAGTGCGTTGCCAACCATATGAAATATTCAGCGCAATCGTCAAAAATAATTCCGTGCAGAATTTATTTTTTCCCACAAACAAAATCGAAGAGCGATAAAAAATGTAAGAATAGTTTTTCAAATATAAATCGAAATAGAAATAAATAAATTAATTCTTTGTAGGTCGAAGATAAATAAAACCCAATTGCAGCATTTAGTGTCAATGATGGAATTACATCCATATATTGCACGTGGATTCTATAAAGGAAGCAAAGTCTATTACTCGGTTTTGGAAAAAAAGGAAAATGAGCTCAATTCAATGAGACCACCTAATAAGGGCATCGCCGAATGGAAAAACCTTTAGTACTAAATTTTTAACATTCATTTGCATAAAATAATTCATGCATTCTTCAAAATTACTTAAAATAGGTTTGGGCTGACCAAAAAATATGTAAGGCAAAAAGCTGCAGAGAATTTAGAATACAAAACAGGAACAGGAGGCGGCCCAAACAGGGAGCAAAAATTATCAAGCACCGAAGAAGCTATCTATATATTTATTGAAATTAAATCGTCTGTAGAGGGTGTTGCTGTAAACTCTGATGGTATTGACGATGATGAAGAGACGCAGCGAATATTTAACAAAAATGTAATTACTCCCTGTGAAGAAACATGGTCATCTTCATACAGAATTCCTTCATCTCGCAACTTAAGCTGCAGACGGTAGGTGTTTTCTTCGAAGGATGGCGGAGAGTTCCTCTTTGTACTCCAGGAATTAGTTCGGTATAATATTCTCCACAAGTTTGCTCCTTTCCAGGAAGTTGAGCGCATCATGCAGACATCGATCCGGTTGAAATCGTTGGCATTATAGACGTTCTGCTTTGGCGTGCGTCTATATATTCCGTTGCTGTCTTTTGTTGGCCTCATTCCCACGCATGCTGCCAATATTCTTCTTTCCCATGCTCTAATTCCGCCCAAGAGTAGGTGATGATAGGACGGATTACTTGCTTGTATATTAGTAATTTTACCTCTGACGGAAGGCCTCCTCGCATACGGAAAATCTTTAGTAGGCGTAGTTCATCTTCTTTGCCTTCGATAGCACATAGTCCACGTGGCGGCTGATGTCAAAACTGTCGTGCAGGATGATTCCGTGATATTCCATCCTATCAGAAAATCCACAATCTTCTACAACACTTTAATAGCCTTTTTATAATACACAAATATATATATATATATATATATAGATAAATATATATATATAGATAAATATATATATATAGATAAATATATATATATATATATATATTACTCAAAACTAAATACTATTTTCTATTCTATTTGCCATTTATTTTAGGTTGACTCCATTTACCTTTTGGAACTCTACGAATTTTTTTCTTACGTCTACAGAACATGTGATTTGCCTTCAGGATGGATGGATGCTATTATATTGCCGATTAGGTCACTTACTGCTTTAAGTTATTCTTTACTTGCCCCGATAGTGTAAGGGTGCTCTGGCTCAATTAATCTCAAATGTCTGGCTGGGATTCCTGGGATCAGGCGGCTTCTAAAATGCATATTCGCTAAGTACATATTTATAATGACCACCTTTGCACTTACGTACTAATAATGTCGTTTTCATTTTTCATGCAGATAGTCCAATGCAGACCACAGAGCGTCGTCGTCATCCTCACAAGCAGCGCTGCAGCCACTAACACCACACATTTCTGTGACAACTCTTTATATTATCTCATTTCCCCAACTCAACAGCGATGGACTTCGAGGGAAAGTTAACGAAATCTTGGATATTATGAATCGCAAATGTGTAATGGTCGAAGCGATCTAGGAAACAAAGCTGAATATCAAATACAGTCTTCAGAGCTGTAATGAAAGCAACGTTATAGGGAGCAATCGTGCGAGAGGTGAAGTTTTTGCATTGTTATTGCACCATTCTGTTCAGTACAGACCTATATTGCTTGAGCTTGACTCTAGTGGACCATACATTCCATGTATGAGGGTAGGGGTCAAGTGTGTTACCGCCAAGGTTGAAGTGCTTTGACCCGCGTTACTTGCCAGACATTATATTTTAGAAATCAACCGTCTGTTGATAGGGGATTTCAATACTCATCATTAATTATAAAATTCTGTCCTAGGTGAAGATGACCAAGAGGCATGGCACTGACCGAGGTTTTGGACGGTGAATGAGGACATACCCAACAGGATAAGAGGAGACTGTCAAAGCTCCCCGGACATATCCATTGTGTCTGCAGGTCTGACAAATGCGTGGCTTGGCAACCCCATATTTTATTGGTTGTCTGATTAAAAGGGAAAAAAGGGCTAGAACTTCTGAAGTTTTATAACATCAGTACAGCAGTGAGTAAATTGTGGGCAACGGTTAAGTCGCTCTCGAACCCAGAAAGAAAGGACGATCGGTTCTGTCTCGTTTAACGGCGTTGTAGTTGCAGATCCGAAGAGGTGCAGTGATAGTGCGAAGAGAAGAATATTGTGCGGTATACGATATCTTCAATTGGAGAAGGAACCACAACAATTTACGTTGGAGGAAGTTGCATGTGGTAACAAAAGCGCAAAATCATCCAAGGCCCTTGGTATGGATGGAATCTCTATTGTAACGTTGAAAAAGCTCGATGAGCCAGTATTAGAGTATTTAACCAACGTCCTAAATTTGTTGTGAGTTATCCTAACAGTAACTGATGGCTGGAAAATGGACAGGGCGGTACGGCTGCTGTAGCCGGGCAAGGATGCCAGCAAAGGTGAATCATACAGGTCGATCTCACTTTTGTTGCCAGTACCTAGGACTTTTCAGGCATTGCTACGCCCTAGCATTCTTGAATTCTTCTCAGTTGCTGATCATCAACACCGAAGAACTCAACCCAAACAGGCCGTGTAATAGGACAGTTAAGGTGACACTGGACTTATCAAAGGCATTTGATACAGTCGGTCAAGCCAAGTTGTTCGAGGACGTCGACGAACAACTTTGACAAGTTTGAAACGATTGATCGTAAATTATATGTGTGAACGTCAGTCGTACGTGAATTCAAAAATAAAAAGTTGATGGTCCGAAGAGTTAATCAGGGAGTTCTCCAAGGATGGGTTGATATCTCCGGAACTTTTTAACCTCAACCTTTCAGAAATTCCACGCCTACCGGATGGCATAAAAATCGTTAGGTACGCGAATGATTGTACGAGTATGGCATCAGGTCCAAATATATGCGAGAGGCTAAACAACTATCTCGTGGACGAAAATGCGGATACCTTTGAATGTGCAAGTTGATTGGTCGACAATTCCGACCACCATTACCCCAAAGTTCTAGGGGTCACATTCGATAGCAATTTGCAATAAGGTCAGGAACAAAGTCCAGTAAATAATTTTCAATAAGGAGAAGAAAATTTGGTAGATGGAGAATCTCAGGTGGAGGAATAAGAATTTACTCCGGAACAAAGTGAACCAGCGGAAAATGTTCAACATACAAAAAAAACAGTGAAAATCAGCCGTTAAGAAGGCCAGGAAGACCTCGAGGAGTGTTGAAAATATGCAACACAATGGATATAGTAATATAGTAGGATCTGTATAATGAAATAATTTATTGTAATATAGTTGTTCAAAATACTTTGAACAGAATTTTGTGTTACAGAAGATTTGATCGTTTTTGGTCCTTCGAAAAACTGAGTTTTCCCCCACCCGTGGTAAGAGACTCAGTAAAATCGTCGAACAAATCATTTTAAGCAATTGGCTTACAATAAAAAAATACAACAACAATTTTGAGTGAGGAGCTCAAGAATTGTTAGTGATTTTCTGTTCTACAAAGTGAACAGTTTTTTATTTAAAGAAAAAAATAAGATGGAGGAAGAGTTAGACTTCTCCATAGAGTCTTGGGAAAAAAGACAGTGCCGGCGATTTACTCGAAAAGCAGAGGAGTTAAACGCCATGTGTACGTATTTGGAATCGAGAATATCATTCCGCAAAATGGCCCAATTGATGGAATGAATGAATATACTTGAGGAGTTTCAGGAGCTTCAGAAATTGGTGTTTAAAATTGACGCCGAAAATATTAAATCGGAATATAACCGGGTTGAGAATGATTGTATACCGATAATCTTAAAAATAAAAATATACGAAGAGCGTTTAAATTTGATGTGCATTTCTTTGATGGACTAAACCAGAGGAGTGATCTGAGAAAGATATTCCTTGAAATCGATTATGTAATTGAGCGATAGGACGACGTGAAAAGTCCAAAATGTCAAAAGAGAAGGCGCTAATTGAAATGCAGTCTTTGATGAGATTGTATATGGAACTCACTCTATTTCTCCCAAAACATGGATGTATAGAGTTCGCCGAAGACACATTCTTCAAATTTAATAGAATGCTCCAAATATATTTGGATATAAGGAAGGAGCTGAAAGAAGTAGTGGAAACCTTCCAATATTTGGTGCCCCCGGCAAGCCCTCACTTTGGAGGGAATTTAGTTACAAAAAGCAATGATGGTGACAGACCACTGGAGAAAAACATGATTTAGAAACAGATGACTACGAAAAGCTGAAACAAGAAGAAATCCTACAGTTTAGCGAGGCAGAATCTATGGGCCAGCTTAACAAAAAGGGAGATGACGGAACGGATCATAGGAAACAGGAAAACAAGTCGTTTACCCTGTTGATGAAGAAGTTTTAGAAGAGAGTAAGATAGAAGATAATGGTGATGCTTTGCCCATGGAGGTGGAATCCAAGGATGAAGTGATGTTTGGGTTGGAAAGGGAAGGCAGTTAAAAATACCCGAAGGTAATTTACATCGTGTTACATTTAATCACTTCTCCAAGTTTAGAAAGATGTTGGCGCATAAGAAAACATACGCAAAAAGAGAAAAAGCTGTTGTTAAAACGGAAAACGAAGAAGAAAGCCGTAAAGAAGTCGAAGGTGTGCATCGTCCCGGGACGAAACCTCCGGTCAATGAAGAGTGAAGGGAGAAATCGTCACAGAGAAATAGTGTTGCCTGGATGATGGGAGAAGAAGACGAAGTTGGAGGAAATTCTGATCGAGGTTCCATAGAAATATGGCTGGGTGCTGTTACCTATAGACTTATATGATTTCTTATTTCCTTAATTATAGTATATGTAATAATTTCTTATTAGTAATCATTAATATTTATTATGTTAAACCAATTCTGCTCACATTTCTTTAGATTTGTATAAGAATGTATGAGTAGATTTAAGAAAACATCACACGGGATCAATCTATTTAAAAATAAAATAAATGTTTTATTTGTCATCCCTTCGTGAGTGGTCACCCAGGCTTTCGGATGGACCTTAAACAATATTTTTTTAAAAATCCACACCTTGTGTAGGTTATTCATATTTAATTGTTTGTTTTTCCAATTATTATCACCAGCTGCGAAAAGGTGTCAAGCAATTAATTTTTTAGGCGAAAATTAGCCAACATTTGTAATGCAAAAATAACAACAACACACAAACCAATTATCCAAATAATTTGAATATGAATTCTTAAATAATCGAAATTATCCTGAAAATAAATATGCCTACGAATGCCAAGCAGGCATTTGAGTTGTATTTCAAATTTCCAACTGAAGTGACCTGAAAATGTCCATGGCGGATAGACAAAATTTGGAATATTTAAGTGTTCAGTATGGGGCCTTTATGGCCTTAGGTTTGGATATTGGTGTAACAACGGGACGACGCCGGGGATTACTGAAGTCCGTTTGGAAATTCGCCTTCAATATGTTGTGTACTTTTTATATGCAATATGGATTCGGAAATTTCGTCATCCATAGCATTACGGATATTGATGCGATCACAGCTTCGTTGTCCATGTTTAATCAGGGTATCTTGTTGACCTTTAAAGTTTCGCTTATTATCCTAAAGGGTGAAGAGATGTTGAAATTAATATGGGATATGAATATTCTAAGTCGGGGTGGTGAGTATGGGAAGGGAGGGAGGGGGAGGAGGAGATTTTATTTCCAAGAAATTTGTGGGTGTTTTTTGTCTTCTTCCAGCCAATGCCATGGAGTATGAAAAATGGCTATCGGAAAATCGCAATGGTAGATTAATTGCCTTGGGCTATTTCTATGCCTGTTGGGCTGCCGTGACCTGTGTTGCTGTTATACCCTGGATTTTTCTACTCTATGAATATTTTCAGGGGATGGGTGTTAATCTGCGATTGCCATTTCAGGTGGAGTAAGTGGTGATTTTTTTTAATAATTTTTTCAGGGTCCATTTCAGGGTGGGATTTTTTAATAATATTTTTTAAGGTCCACCCTATGGTGGGGAGTTTAAAAAAATCAGTTCGATTTTTTTTTTAATTTTTTCCCTCTTCTCTTTTCAGATTCCCCTTCGATCATGGTGGTGGTTTGCTCATCTCCATACTAAATTACATGTGTACCCTACTGCTGGTCCATGCCTGGCTAAATATGTCCGTCGGCATTGATACCCTATTCGGTTGGTATATTTTTGCCATATCGGGACATTTTCGTATATTGCGAAATAAAATCAAAGAGGCTGCTGCCAAAATCGACCTCCACAATAATCATCGGGATTTTGTGCGTGACGTTGCCGCCTTCGTTAGCTATCACAATCGTACCTTGAAATTTGTTGAAGATTTAAATCGCCTCTATGGTGAAATTCTTTGGGGTGAAATATCGATGAGCTGCCTGCAGATATGTTTTCTACTCTATTCGCTGGCGAATGATGAGAACTTCGCCAATATACCATTTCATTTTGTTGCCTCGGCGGCCATAACAATGCAGCTGATGATCTATTGTTTCGGAGGGGAGAAGTTGAAAAATGAGGTGAGGAGGATCAAAAATCGAAGTTCTGAAAATTAATTTGAGTTTAATTTCTGTTTAATCCGATTCCGCAGAACGACATGCTTTGCGATGACATCTATATGGCAATGCCCTGGGAGAAAATGTATCCATCGGAAAAGAAGCTGATGCTGTTGCCTCTACTAAGGACCCAAAAGGAGACTTCGTTGACGGGCTTGTATTTTATTATCAATCGGAATTTGTTGGTTTTTGTAGGTCAATTTATCAGCATCGAAAAAAGGTATCTAAAATTGTATTTTGATTATCTTGCAGATTTTCAAGACAGCCTTTTCTTTTATAACCCTACTTGGGGCCATCAAGGAAATATAAGGACATTTTTAACCTGCAGCCTTCAATTTTGAATTCAGCACCTTAGGGCACCTTTTGTAGATTTAAAAGTTTTAATAATAGATAACACCATAGATCACAGGATACAAATGTGTTTTATTTCAGAAATATTTTTTTTAAATCCCCACCTAAGGATGGACCTTTAAAATAATTCTCTTATATTCATACGTGTGTGGACCGATTGATGTGGGATCCCTGGGTGATTCGAAATATTTTGTCACGTTTATCGATGACAAGTCTAGACGCATTTTTATCTATTTTATGAAGCAGAAAAGTGAGGTGTTCGATAAATTCAAAATTTTCAAAAACATGGTGGAGCGCCAGACGGGTACTTACTTAGCTGCATTGTGACAGAACTTTCGTTCTATAAGCCGAGCATAGAAAAGATTTCCAGGCGCGTCGGTCTTTTGCGCTGTTTTTCCAATTTGAAAGACCATATACGGCAATGGTGTCTTCCACTTGATCTTTCCAACGTATTCTTGGCCTTCCCCTTCTGCGTGAACCATCAGCTGGTTCGCTTTTATATGCCTTCTGGGCTGGGGCATCTTCATCCATTCTCACAACATGACCAAGTCGCCGCTGCAGCTCAATACGTCTAACAATGTCGATGTCCGAGAATAGCTGGTACAACGCATGGTTCATTCGACGGCGATATTTACCGTCAACGCAGATCGGGCCATAGATCTTTCGGAGAATATTTCTCTCAAACACTCAAAGAGCTGCCTCATCTGCTTGCGTAAGTACCCATGCTTCAGATCCATATAACAGCAGGGATAGTATTAGCGTCTTGTACAGTGTGAGTTTGGTCTGGCGGGAGGTGGCCATGCATTTGAGTTGTTTGCTCAGACCATAGTAGCATCGGTTGGCCATCACTATTCTTCTCCGAATTTCAAAACTGATGTCATTCGTTTTATTTATGGCGGTACCAAGGTATATGAAATCTTTAACTACCTCGATCCTGTAGTTCCACAGTTGGTCCGAGTCTACTGGACGTCTTGCGCGATGATACCATCAACATGGTCTTCTCGCCGTTTACTGCCAGACCCACTTTAGCAGACTCCTTCTCAATTTGTTAAAAGGTGGCTGTTACCGCTCTCAATGTTCGACCCATTATATCGATGTCATCGGCATAGGCGAGTAACATGTATTGTTTGGTGTACAGAGTGCCATTTCTGTTCACCTTTGACTCTCGTATAACCTTTTCCAGCAGGATGTTAAAAAGATCACACGACAAACTGTCACCTTGTCTGAATCCTCGTTCGGTATTAAAGGGCTCCGAGAGGTCCTTTCCGACTTTAACTGCTGATCTTGTGCCTGTTAAAGTTATCCTGCATAGCCGAAGTAATTTTGCAGGAATGCCAAACGCAGACATGGCTTTATACACCTTTATAGTCGACGAATAGGTGGTATGTGTCGATGTGTTTTTCGTGGGTTTTTTTCAGGATTTGGCGCAGTGTGAAAATCTGGTCAAAGGTGAAATTGCCAGGTCTGAAGCCTTATTGGTATGGTCCAATAATGTCATTGACCATTGGCTTCAGTCGATCTCACAGCACACTGGATAGCACTTTATATGCTTTAAACCCCTCTGAACGGATAGGGCTGTCGAATGAGGCTTTATAGTCGACGAATAGGTGAAATGTGTCGATGTGTTTTTCGTGAGTTTTTTCCAGGATTTTGCGCAGAGTGAAAATCTGGTCAATGGTGGATTTGCCAGGCCTGAAGCCACATTGGTGTGGTCGAATAATGTCATTGACCATTGGCTTCAGTCGTTCACAAAGTACGCTGGATAGCACTTTATATGCGATGGGAAGGAGACTTATTCCTCTATAATTGGCACATATTGTCTTGCCTCCATCGGCACCTGCTGGTTTATTATTTGTCAGCGGATTGATTGCTATTCTGACTTCATCTTGGCTAGGTGGTATACACTCTATACCATCATCTCTGATTGGTTCTGGGGTATCCACTTCACTTCATTACGCATTACGACACTCCTGATCGTACCACGGGTTTCTTGATGTTGCTCTTTCTGCAGTTTGTAGGGAGTGGGTAATTCTCTGCCATTGTGCTTCTATATTATTATCGGGACAAGGGGTGCTTTCGACAAGCAGTTGGGTAAGTTGAGCGGAGTATGCTTCTGCTATCTGTTGTGTTTGCAGCTATTCGACTTCAAATTTCCGTGTAACATTAGATCGCACCTTTGCTGCTACATTAAGACGGGCGCGTACCTTGGCTACCACAATGTAATGGTCCGAATCGATATTCGCTCCCCGGATCGATCGGACGTCTATAACACTGGATGAATGCCTTCCGTCTATCACAACATGATCGATTTGATTTCTCGTTGTTCGATCGGTAGAAATCCAAGTGGCCTTGTGTATATCGAGATGCTTGAATCTGGTGCTACTAAGTACCATGTTTTTTGCATAGAGAATTTAGATGGCTATTCGGAAGATAATGCAAATGAAGAAAATGAGCAAGAAATAGAAGGTGAGAACACAATGAATAATGAAACTGGAGACAACCCCTCAGATGAAGATAGTTTTTATGATACGGAAGAGTTACGAGGGTTCACACCGATTGAAGAGGATAAATCGTCAGAAGTTAGTAGACCTAGCAGCGGCCCTGGAAGACCACGAAATATTAGTAGGAGAAGGCTTGGGCATCCAAGAAGAGTACCAAAGTCGCTGAATAATGTGGTGGAGGAAAATTTACCGCAAAATTATGAAGAGGCATTATCCAGCAAGTTATGTCAACTATGGAGGGAACCAATGCAGAAAGAGATGAAGTCGTTAAGAGAAAAGAATGTAAATGGGTATAAGCATTAAAACGGAATCAGAAAGGAGAAATTATTCGTCATAAGGCACGGTTCGTTGCAAAAGGTTGCAGTCAAAGGTACATAGTCAACTATAAGTAAACCTTTTCACCTGTGGTGAGGTATCCTAATATTAGATTGCTGTTGTTGTAACAGTTCGGCTGGAACCATGTGTTTTTCCCTGTAGATGTAGTAGAGATATTAATAATTTGCCCTAATGGGTTCATAAGTGTGTGGAAAGTGTGCGGGATGGGATATGGGTATTGTGGTTTTGATGATGTGTGGGTTATTGGGCTATGTGTGTATGTGTAGATGTTAGGATATATATGGATACCCACAGGGCGCAAATCTGTGGGCCTGGCTGGGCAAGAAAATAGATGATTTGTGTCGTGAGGACTGCTGGAAATAATTCGCGATTGGTAATTATTTAGAATGGTGCTCCAAACAAATCTAAGGTGTGCTAGAGTAGTTCTAGTGGATCTGGGAAGGCACTTTTCGGAGTTACTGATTGCTGGGGGATGTTGATTGAGGACTTTATTTAGGCAATATCCGTCGACGACTTGATTCACCGCTCGAGTGTGCAACTGTTTCAGACCTGCAGCTAATGACAATCTGTTGAGGTCGGATGGTATGACGTCTTGGATGTCTGGGCGGAAGTGTCTGATGTCCTTTCGGATGTGTCGCGGAGGAGGATCCTGCACCACTATGTGGTGGTTGGGGTGGCAGGCCAGAAGGAACTGTCTGGCAAGCAACACATTTGGTCTGTTCCCGTACTGCAAGAATCTAATACTTTTTACTACGTTAACGAATTTTCCTTTATGTTATCGAAGAAAATAGTAAAATCTAGTAGATTCTTGCAGTACGGGAACAGACCCATTATGTTGCTGTACTGACAGTATCCTTGTCTCCTCATGAAGATGATCCACGCTCGACATCTTGATACATCCGGTAGCAATCCTTAAAGCACTATTTTGGATCGTTTGAAGGTTACGCCATTGGGTGTAACTGAGGAATGAAGTCCATACGGGAGCGAATAATGGCTTTGTACGTCATGATGAGCGTCTCTTTATCCTTTCCCCAATTCCCCAATTAGATTGTTGTTGGCGTTGGCAGTGCAAGACACGATGCATCTACATCAAATTGACGTGGTGACGGCATATCTTAACGCAGAACTAACAGATGAAGTGTATATGCAAAAACCAGAAGGTTTATTGATGAAGAAATCGTGAAGGAAAAACTGGTGAGATTGAGATTAATCAAGACATGTAAATAATAAATGAACTATTAGCAGAGTATGGAATGATGGACTTTAAGACGAATTTGGAACTGGCAATGGAAAACGTATGCGATATGCAGATGCATATTGGGGTGGATGTGCTACGGATCGGAAATCTTACTACGGATTTGTGTTTTATCTTGGTGGATCCGTAATATCGTGAGAATCAAAGAAACAAACAAGCAGTACTGAAGCGGAATACATATCGGTATCTAATGCATCAAAAGAAGCTGTATATCTAAGAAGAGATTGTTGGAGGAACTAGGATTTTGGGATGATGATAGAGTTTATGGTGGATAATCAAGGAGCATTGAAGCGCTGGACACAAACCCCGTTTATCACAACCGAACAAAACACATAGACATTAAATATCATCATATCCGAAATTTAGTTAAGCAAAAGGAACTTCAATTGGAATACTTAAATACTTAATATTCTGAAAAAAAAAAATATTTTCCTCAAATAAGTCCCCATTGAAAAATATGTCTCTTAATATAAGTCATACTTGTTCCCCCTAACCTCAAAAAAAAAAAAAAACAAAAAATATCCGTACCATCAACATTTGAAATTATTTATCTTTCAAAATGGAGGAGTAAGTATTCGCAGGTTTTTTCCGAACCTCCTTCACAAAAACCATCCCCTTTAGAAATCCAAAATTGGGACAACGTCTCTATGCCTGTGGGCGGATTCATCAAAATGGCCTTTTCAATATCCTATCCCCCTTGGTATTGCTTCCATTGGTGTTTATGGAACCGTTAGTGGTAAGTTGCCGATACTATTTAGTATCAGATAAGATCCATAAACCAAATAGTGTATCCTCGGTTAGGTACATCGCACTATCTATATTATGCTATTATCAATTCTCTGGTATGCTGTCGATATAATTCCGCCAGGTGTCACTGCCGTATTGCCGCTTATATTGTATCCTCTGTTTGGTGTAATGGTAGGAAGATCGATATTTTGATCTTGAGGTTTCAATTTCATAAATGTCTCTCCTCCTCCTCCGCAGTCTTCCACAGAGGTCTGCATGTCCTATACCCAGGATAGTCAAATGGTTTTTGTACTCTCCTGCTTCCTGGCCATTGCAATGGTCACAAATAAATTGGATCGTTGTATTGCCCTAAGGTTGCTGAAAACAATTGGGGTGAATCCGGCGAGGTATGAACATCTCAAATATAAGGAAAATTCGCACGGACTAAAAGTGTCCCTTTTTTAGGATTCTAACCCTGTTGATGATTCTTACATTTATTTTGTCCGCCCTGATACCGAATGCTTGTGCCTGCTCGCTAATGATACCAATTGGCCGGGCTTCATTAGCAATCTTGGATGAATTGGGAGTATGCAGGGTAGTGGAGGACAGGAATATAGAGGAAATGGATGAAGGGTAAGTATGTCGAAAAGCTCTGGGAGATTTCGTTAGGTGAATGAAGGCCCTGTACGACCAGCTGAAGGTAGCTTTGCTTATGAGCTATGAGGAGGTGGTTTATGGCAATTTTAAGGTGGTTCCTGGCCCAAGTTCAGAAACCACCTTGAACTAGGCTAAAAGAGAGACCACCTTTAGCTCGCCTATATATTGGACCACCTTTAGCTGGCCTATGATTAAGACCACATTCAGCTGGCCTATGAAAATGACCACCTTCAGCTGGCCTATGAATAGGACCACCTTTAGCTGGCCTATGAATAGGACCACCTTTAGCTGGCCTATGAATAGGACCACCTTTAGCTGGCCTATGAATAGGACCACCTTTAGCTGGCCTATGAATAGGACCACCTATAGCTGGCCTATGAATAGGACCACCTTTAGCTGGCCTATGAATAGGACCACCTTTAGCTGGCCTATGAATAGGACCACCTTTAGCTGGCCTATGAATAGGACCACCTTTAGCTGGCCTATGAATAGGACCACCTTTAGCTGGCCTATGAATAGGACCACCTTTAGCTGGCCTACAAATAGGACCACCTTTAGCTAGCCTATGAATAGGACCACCTTTAGCTAGCCTATGAATAGGACCACCTTTAGCTGGCCTATGTATAGGACCACCTTTAGCTGGCCTATGAATAGGACCACCTTTAGCTGGCCTATGAATAGGACCACCTTTAGCTGGCCTATGAATAGGACCACCTTTAGCTGGCCTATGAATAGGACCACCTTCAGCTGGCCTATGAACAAGACCACCTTCAGCTGGCCTATGAACAAGACTACCTTCAGTTGGCCTATGAATAGGACCACCTTCAGTTGGCCTATGAATAGGACCACCTTCAGCTGGCCTATGAACAGGACCACCTTCAGCTGGCCTATGAATAGGACCACCTTTAGCTGGCATATGAACAAGACCAGCTTCAGCTGGACAAGACCACATTCAGCTGGCCTACGAATAGGACCACCTTTAGCTGGCCTATGAACAGGACCACCTTCGGTTGGCCTATGAATAGAACCAACTTTAGCTGGCCTATGAATAGGACCAACTTTAGCTGGCCTATGAATATGACAACCTTTAGCTGGCATATCAATAGGACCACCTTTGCTGGCCTATGAATAGGACCACCTTTAGCTGGCCTCTGAATAGGACCACCTTCAGCTGGCCTATGAATAGGACCACCTTCAGCTGGCCTATGAATAGGACCACCTTTAGCTGGCCTATGAATAGAACCACCTTTATCTGGCCTATGAATGGGACCACCTTTAGCTGGCCTATGAATGGGACCACCATCAGCTGGCCTATGAATAGGACCACCTTCAGCTGGCCTATGAATAGGACCACCTTCAGCTGGCCTATGAATAGAACCACCTTCAGCTGGCCTATGAATAGGACCACCTTCAGCTGGCCTATGAATAGGACCACCTTCAGCTGGCCTATGAATAGGACCACCTTTAGCTGGCCTATGAATGGGACCACCTTC